>NC_041722.1:1189132-1318859 GCF_900700375.1 Denticeps clupeoides | reverse complement strand
TCTCTCAAAATAGACTTACTAGATTTATTGAAATTTCTGTGCCATGTATCAAATCCTTTCTTCCACAAGTCTAAGCAATTACTAACAACAACACTAAAATTATTAATTAAAACACCTGAGGCCACAGCAGGGCAGTGGGGTGGGGTTTAGTGTAACGTCGCTTTTACCTGTATTTATGTGGTTGGCCTAGCGGATAAGAAAAAAACCTGAAATCGGAAGGTTGCCAGTCTGAATTCCAAGGTGCCACTAAGCAAGGTACCGTCCCCACACACTGCTCAATAATCACCTGGCATTAAATGCAGAGACTGTGGTGTGCTGTGGTGTGTGACCTGTGACAATCACTTTCACTTCAAAACATGACAGCCCTCTGTCTAATTAGCCTGTGGGTGGTCTTTTTTTTTTGTATTAATATTTTTTGTATTTCTTTCTAAGTATTTTAAATTTGCGATTGATTTATTTAAGTGAAAGAATGTCTAAGACATTCTAAAAGAAAAACTAAAAGAACAAAAAAGAAAAGTTTGCTTTTGTCGGTTGTACTAGATTGTTGTATATATTGATTAGGTTAAATAGATAATTCTCACAAAAATTACACACAAATGCTCAGTTTTAGTTGACTGGTACTTGAATAGACTTAAATGAGTATGAACGTGACTAAGACTAATAATAACTAAAATAACAGCTTGACACAAAGACTAGACTAAAACTAACAAAGGCCGCCAAAAACACCTATAGTAAAGATGTGGACTTTTTTTCTTAACAACAACACAACATTATTTCTTATATAGCCCATAATCACATACAGTTTGTCTCAATGGGCTAAACTTTTTTTCAGGCTCCTGCTTTTTGTTGTGGATTATTGTGTCTCTTTTCAGTATTTTTTGTAGAGTCTAAATGTGTCCATGATTCTTCCATTTATGGTTGGTACTGTTGGTATGGGTATCCCTAAATGCCTAGACAGATTATTTTTATACCGCATCAGCTCAATGAAAATATTAATTTTTGTTAGGTCTTCTGACAGCTGTGTCCCTGTTCCCATTGTTGTCCGGCCTCTAAGCAATCTACTTTTTTTTCTGGAGCTTTATCTAGTCATAACTTTAATATGCAGGCCTACTTGCACATGCCTGGTACAACTCAAGGAATAACATCTATTTATTAAAAATTCAGACTACTGTTTTAATATTTGCTCATTTAATAAAAAGTATTCAGAAGGTAATTACCTTTAAATTAGCATGCAAGGATATTTTAAAGATAATGTGTACAATAAAGATTGATCAATTTTCAGCTAATTAGGGTTAGGGTGGTAGTAGTCTATTGGGTAACAGATTATAACAGATTATGTTCCAAACAGGTCTACAGATTGTGTTATGTCTGCCATACCTTGCATTTAGTCACAGCCTGTTTTCTGTAGGTACTCACTATCTGCGAGGTGTCAACAACAATCAGCAACCATGGAGCACCACTGCTGGGAGAAAGCAGTTCGGCCTGAAGCCTGCGAACCCCACAGAGGAAGGACTGGCCAGTTTACATAGTGTGTTTTACGAAAACAGCCATACCTATGGCGAGCAGCACTCTTATACTACACTGTTTACCATGCCACCAGCATGAGCTTTAGTCAGCTGTTTCACCATATTGGCCACTTCGTCCAGGATCCTGCTGTACGATGGGAGTACTGCCTCCGTGCCAAGCGTGGCCAGACAGATACCTCAAAACCAGGTATATATTCCACTGGTCTTCCAAGCACTGCTGCCCGGATATGGACATAGTTTAGTTTAAAAATTCATGAATAAATATAACACCATTCACAAATATATTTCATGACTTAGTAATAAATGTAACAAGATTCACAAATATATTTCAGAACTTAAAAATAAATGTAACAATGTTCACAAATGCATTTCTCGACTCAAAAAAAAATGTGATTCACAAATGTCAGGGCAGGGTATTTATTCACAAACTGAAAATCTGCATTTACAAATCACTGTATATATTTGTGAACACCCTTACAAAAGTCATCAATATAACGCAAAACCTGCAGTGTTTTACAGTAGTACAGTAGTAACTGTTTTTTTCTGATTCGCCAAGGTGCCACTGAGCAAAGCACCGTCTCCCCCCACACACTGCTCCCCCAGCTCCTGTCATTGCTGCCCACTGCTCACCATGATGGGTTAAAAGCAGAGAACACATTTGGTTGTGTGCTGTGCTGCAGTATATGATAATCACTTCACTTTCTTTCACTTTCCTTTAAACAATAAGCTAGATGTTACCATGTTTATCATTCCACAGTTTTAAAGAAACATGTCAGAAGCAGAAGAACCGACACCAGAAGTGATACTAAACAAAGCAAAACGTGCTGGACGTGGTGCGCAAAAAAAAATACCAAAAGAGGCGGTGGTGCATATGGCGAAACTTAAAAAGAGGGAGGGGGGTACAAAAGGCATTTAATTTTCCACTATAAATAACTTTCCTCCCTGTCGTTTCAGTCATAATGTAGTGAAGGTTGATGAAAGGGAGGACCAAGGTGCACCAAGATGCATTGCAGCACCAAGATGCATTTTAAGTAGATAAAACACTAAGCTTTTACTTCTGATTACTCGCCCAACACTTACCCTAACGGTGGGTAGAACCTCGCCTCGCTACCCCCAGAGGCAGCCATATGTAAGCCCAGCCCGATTGGCTGCAAATGCTACAATACTTTTACCAATCACCGAAATAAATCTACTATAGCCCATAAATTTGTGTTTGCTGACCAATCATTTACTGTGCGATCGGACCCAAGCATGACTAAAAGGATAGAGCTCAGGCCAAGAATTACTACAAAGTAAAGTGATACACAGCAGCACAGCACACGGTGCACACAGTGAAATTTGTCCTCTGCATTTAACCCATTACCCTGAGTGAGCAGTGGGCAGCCATGACAGGTGCCCGGGGAGCAGTGTGTGGGGACAGTGCTTTGCTCAGTGGCACATCAGCGGCACCTTGGCAGATATGGTATTAGAACCGGCAACCTTCTAATTACGGGGCCGCTTCCTTAATCGCTAGGCCACCACTGCCCCGCTAGGCCACCACTGCCCCAAGAATTATACAAGATTTATAGAATGTACATGCACATTTTCTATTTGCGTAAATAAATCAATTTGCATTTCAACAGCTGTGGTGCATAAATTAAATTAACAATTAGAATTATGTTTTATTATATATGCGCACATTTTTCCATCAAGATTTTTTTCTATAGATCGCAACGTATGCGTAAGAAGAGACCTACGCATCTTTAGGTCCTGTTTTGTGCCCACACAACAGTTATAAACAAGACCCCTGCCCTGAAATTATATGATACAGGTGTTTTTCCATGTGCAGATGATTTTGTTATAATTACCCAGAAACCATTCTTCTGTAGTGATGGTGCCAAACTCTAAATATTTTCCTTGTTTATGTTGTAATGTGGCTGTACTCACCAGGCTGCTTTAGTAAAGATCAGGTGTACCTTGATGGAATCCTCAGGATTTTGCGCCACCGGAGGAATATTGACTTCAAGATGCTGACCTCACTAGGCAAGGTTAGCTCCACACTCCACACAGCTCCACTGTTCTACCAGCTAACAATGGAAATGGAATGATTAATAAAATTATTCTGCAGGTTTCATATGAGGATGTGGAGAAGCTACGACATCAGGCAGTCCTCCATAAAACCCGCATTCCTCACTTCATGCAGGATGAGCAAAGCTACCTGCAACACCTTGACTACATTGTTGAGGTCAATGAGCTGGACGACACTCAGCTCCAAGAACTCATCTCCTGAGTATGGAAGTATGGGCAGTACTCATTAAGGCCAATGTAAGGCTATCACGGTGCCAATGTTTATACAGCAGCAAAACACATATTCCAGAGGTGTTAATGATTAGCACACTCTTTTTTTTAATCTTTGGAATGTTTATGCTTTATGGTCATAGATTCATAGATCAGATCTGGAGGAAGTTTTAGATTTCAAAAGTGGATGCAAATATTATAAAAAAAAATCAAGGGAGAGAAATGAGAGGACAAACACAAGGATGCTTTTTAGCCATCAAAACAGCCATCATTACTCAAACCCCTAAATCATTCATACCATTTCCATCTTGTTTAAATTTTTCATTGAGGGAACTTGACCAACAGATACATTTTTTTGCAGGTTTATACCTCCATGGACCTAATGTAGCAGTCGAGCCACAAAGCTGAAATAGGATTTAGCAGAATACATTAGAAGAAACTAATGGTTCACTTTCTGACTATAAAACCTAGATCATCATTATTATTAGACCAGTTGTTAAATCAGACAGTTTGCTAGCTTGCTACACTTTCATATTTACAGGAGAAACCGTCCATTCCTCATGCCGGTGTTGTGATGTGCTGTGGCAACTTTCAATGTTTCTGGCAAATCTCCCCACTTTGATATGTTTAGAAAATTCCAATTCTTGTAGCTCAAATATGTATTGCTGTAGTGGTCCAATAAACTGGTAGATCCAGAATGATGGGCAGTGGTGGCCTAACGGTTAAGGAAGCAGCCCCATAATCAGAACGTTGCAGGTTCAAATCCCGATCTGCCAAAGGCAGAGGACACATTTTCGTGTTTCATAATCACTTTCTGTTTTTTAAAAGAATACAATTTTTAGCTTGTAGTTGTAAAGGCATTTAAAAAACTTCCCAATTTTCATAATCCTTCAAATTTGGCTGAATGGTTACAAAATAACATTTAATTACAATCACTTTTTTTCTTGGCATTTTAAAATCCATCTTGGGTGATTGATCACAAAACGGTACAAAATGTAAATGGAACGACTACCACTTGACCACAAATCCTTTGTTTTATTAGGCGCACATTTTTCAGTTAGAAGAAGACAAGTTAACTGTCATATTGTCTCATCTGTCAGTTCTGATCCCATCACCCAAGACAGATATCAACACCAACTGTTCAGCCATTGCCTTTCCCTAACACACAATATTTTGGTTACACAAATAACTAAACTAGAAGTCAGGAATGTCAAAGTGAGCTTGTTGGGTAAAAATGATTAACCGCTGCAGTTTGTCTCCACATGCAGATAGTTATTATATGATATGGGTGTTCAGTCAAGCCATTCACACATCATACAACCAAAAGCACATTGTTTAATGTACTTCCTAAACCGCTTGTCAGTATTGCTTGTTGTAAATATCATATTTTGCAGTCAATTCTTTATATAGACATGCTGTGTACCAGATATACGAATGTCACTGGTTTTAGCTTTATACTCTCTAAAGGGCACAAAGGTTGTCAATGTACTTTTCCTTGTTTAAACACCAACAAGTGCCATTGATCTATGAACAAACTATTACATTTCGTGATTAAAACCTGCCAAGATGTAATTTGTGACATTTTGTGGTGCCTGGTGTTAGCTGTAGATCCAGCTGATATCATCTGAATTTTTCATGTGAAAACATGATAAGAAGAGACATCTGTGTCCAGATTTCAAAAGCAACCCCACCCAACATATTTAAGCAGTATCATTGTTCAGCAGTACCACAGTTGCTTAATATCAAGCAACTCTGAATGCAAAATCAAAAGCCAATCAATATTGCTGGTAGCTTATTTTTCTCAGTAAATGATTTGCCTGTCAAAGCCACTCTAAAGTTTGTCTTGAACAGTAAAGGTATGCATATTCCATGGATAGTGAATGTGTTTGTGTTACTTTATTGTCCAGGCCCTAAAATGAAGTGGGTTAAAGTAAACTAGAAGTCATGTTGAGACAATCATGAATTTTAGCTTAATTTAAGAAGTCAGAAATTCAGTCCTCTAAATAACAAATAAATTCTAGTAACATACAAACTAATAACTTTCACAATTTGCATCCAGATACTCACTTAGATTTAACTTGATAAAACTGTGCCAGGCTGTCTATGGAGACATGATTACATGTTGACCTGTGAAAACTCCTGGTAGATCAAGGCTGAACAAGGCTAAGCAATACTGTTGACAGTGGCAAGTGATAGACTGTCAGCTAGTTTCAACTGCTCTGAGACTGACAGACAGGCCTTAATTAGGCTGACATCTTATTTTTATTGAGTGGTATTAGACATATGAAAAAGCAATGTACTTGTTACTCTATACTGCATGGAACGTTGCTGGGAGTTTCCAGGGTACTTATTAAACCTTCATGAAGTACACATGTATTCTGTGCTTCATTTATTATGATTTTAAAATGCAAAAGATTCCACAAATGGTAACAATATTTGGTGACCTAGTGGTTAAGGAAGCGGCCCCGTAATCAGAAGGTTGTCTGTTCAAATCCCGAACCACCAAGGTGCAGCTGAGATGCCACTGAGCAAAGCATCGTCCCCACACACTGCTCCCCAGGGACCTGTCATTGCTACCCACTGCTCACTATGGGTGATGGGTTAAAAGCAGAGGACTCATTTGGTTGTGTGCACCGTGTGCTGTGCTGCAGTGTATCACAATGACAATCACTTCACTTATTTAAAATCAGCAATTGTGGGCACTTTTAAAACCTAGTGGACCAATAGAACACCACCACACCACAAAGTTAAATAAAAATTATTTATTTTCATTAATAATCTTCTCATAGCAGAAAATGGTCTCCATGCCACTCAACACTACAGCTTAGTTTGTATTCTCACATTAGCAGATCAGGTGAATCTCCCACAACAGCGCCAGGGCACCAATAGACTGGTCATCCCACCTCTGCCTCAGGCATCCGTAGTAAAGTGGGATGAAAGATCAGGCATTCTTTCAATCCGTGTCTGCCAAGCTTATATTGAATGGGACATTTCCTGGGGGTTCAGTGTCTCTTTTAAAAAAAAAAAAAAAAACTAACCAGGAGTTGGTTGGCACAGGCTGAGGGGAGGGTGTAGGTGTACAACTGTAGGTCGTAACTCTTCCTGGATGATTGTAAAGAGCAGCGCTTACACATTGCGTACAGAAAAGACATATGTAGTGATGTGCATGTGTTAATGCATGTATGTAAATATACGTTTATGAATGTATGATTTTTTTTTTTGTTCCAGTAACACGGGCCACCTGAGGACAGAGAACTCAAAAAGCTTAGAGTTGAGTTTCCAACATAAAAAAGAGGGAGGGGGCATTTCCTGAAAAAGAAAGGCAGACACCAGACCTCCAGGTCATTAAATCAAACTTTGGAGCAGAAATCAGAGAATTTATGAATGAGGAATCTCTGCTACCTGCTCATCATGTTGCATTGGAGCCACTTATTGCCAGAGTGCTGTCTGTGTTGGAGAGAGACTGGCCCTTCAGCACAGGAATCTGATGGGGAGAGAGCAGCACATTTCAACAGAGCATCATGGCACTACCCACTCACCCAATCTAAAAATATATAATTCTAAATATAAACATGTAAATCCCACCCATTTTTCACAGTGAAGTAAATTGCACAAGGATCCACTAGTAGTTAATTATTCAGCCTGATTGCCAATATAGCAATTTAACTAGATATAGTTCAGAGAAGCAAGTTCAGAGGTGGGAGGGTGGCTTGGCATAAAATATGCTAATTAATGGATGCATGCATTAGTACAGGGATAAGAAAATTAGCCTGGTGGCTAGGCATTTAATGACTAATTGGCAGTTGATTATTTCCCAACAAAGTCCTATACAATTAACAGAGTATGATATCCCACAGAGGTTGAGGATTCAAGGAATACGAGAACATGAGGAGAGCTGACAACCTGCTTACATAGAAGTCTAGGAGTCAATTAAACTTCAATTAACTGGTGACATTAACAAATAATTTTCAAAATGTATAAGATGCCCTTATCCAGAACAACTTACAATAAGTAGTTAAGGGACAGTCCCCCTGTAGTCCACCCAGGGTTAAGTTTCTTGGAACCTGTGACTTTGTAGTCTTCTGCTTCATAGCCAAGTGTCTGGCCCAGTAGGCAACAACCCACCATACTACCATATTCAAATTGAACATCATTAGTCTATTAAATGATGAATGACCTAAAGCGGTGAAAGTCCCTACACTTTCATTCAGCCCGTGCATCAATGACCTTGTTCATTATAGTCAATTGTCCATCATTCATTTGCAACCCTAGAATCTGGATGACTGACAGATGGACAAAGAAAATTAAGTCATACAGAAGTAAGGTGTTCCATATGCTTCAGCAGCAGTCAATCTCTGTTGATGGTCATAGCGCAGCAGCTTGTCCAGCAGGTCCAGGGCTTCTGGGCTGACCAGGTGCTGGGTCCTCTGCCTGACAAACTGCTCCCAACGCTTACGGGTCTGCCTGCAACAGTACCAAAACACTCAGGCAACCTATATCGGCATCAGGCAGAGTAGAAACTAGCATCCCTGTAAAGCAAGCTGAGAAACCGGAAATGTACGGCAGATAATAAAAAATGCCTTCACTGGAGGTACATAAAATTACAAACCCACAATGCAGAACCTTGGATGGAAAATGTTATGGGATATACAAACAGCTGCTAATGATATTTTAATACCAAGAGGCCTACAGTTCCACCCCCAAAAACTTACTGCCCAACAGGTCCTTGAAGCGCGAGTCCAATTCGATGTGGTACTTCTGCAGATAGCTGTACAGATCATCTGTTCCAGGACCTTGGCAATACGAACAGCTGCAAAAAGTAATGTAATAATTATTATAGTAATTTACAAAAAAGTGATTAATACACTGCTTAAAAAAATATAGGGAACACAAAAATAATACATCCTAGATCTGAATGAATGAAATATTCTTATTTAATACCCTGTTCTGTACATACATGAACATGCTGACAAAATCACACAAAAATACCCAATGGTAGTTAGGCTAGCTCTGGTGAGCACATGGAGGGCTGTGCAGCCCCCAAAAAGAATGCCAGCCCACGCCATTACTGACCCACTGCCAAACTGATCATGCTGGAGGATGTTTGCAGGCAGCAGAACATCATCTCCAGACTCTGTCATGTCTGTCACATTTGCTCAGTGTAAACCTGTTTTCATCTGTGAAGAGCACAGGGCACCAGTGGTGAATTTGCCAATCTTGGGGTTCTCTGGCAAATTCCAAACGTGCTGCATGGTGTTAGGCCTGTAAGCACAACCCCCCACCTGTGGAAGTCAGGCCCTCATACCACCCTCATGAAGATTGTTTCTGACCCTTTGAGCATACACATACACATTGTGGGCCTGCTGGAGGTCATTTTGCAGACTCTGGCAGTGCTCCTCCTGATGTACAGGCCTGTCTCTTGTTAGCGTCTCCATACTACAGTGACTACACTGGCTGGATGTACAGCACTACCTAAGCTACTTGTGTGGGTTGTAGAAAATAAATGGTTTATTTATGGTTTAAAAAAAACTTGAATGACATCACTTATGTGTGGTCACAGAAAATGGAAAGATGAATTCAAATTCTATTTATTATAAAATGTAATTTAGTAATTACAGTAATTACTTTAGTAGTTTAATTTAGTCCCACAAAGATTGGACTCTGGAGCAATGAGGGTAGTCAGCTGTGCCATTTGGTTTGATGAGACCAAACTGACCCTTTCCAGAGTTATTGGTGCATCAGGAAATCGGAAAAGTTGCACGCACCAATCATGCATAGTACATACTATACAAACCTTTACAGGTCATGTTAAAATGAAGTCTGTTCAGAAACATTCCTCGGTAAGAAAATTAAGTCAGCTGACTACCTGAATACACTGAATGATCACACTTTTTCAATCAATGGATATTTTCATTCCTAATAGAATGGTCATATTCACAAAAGCCAGCATTCATACAGCTCTACTGTAAAATGGTTAAGGATAAAAATGATTCACATGTGGACTGGACAAGACAGTGTCCTACATTGAGTGATGGAGAAAAGAAAATAATTGCTTAATACAAAACTGACTGTATTACCTTAAAGAATTAAAAACTAACCCTGAAAAAAGTAAGGTGGCAGAGGCAGGGTACAGCTGTGGGGCAACATCATGCTGGGGAAACCTGGGTCAGTTCAATTCCTTCTATTTTTTTAATATTAATTTTTAGATATTTCAAAAATGTTGTCTTATGATATTGGTAAATATAACACTCACCATTACTTGTTATTGGCAAGTATTTGTATAAAAAATGCTATCAGGCTAAATGAATGAGACTGGAGGTACCTGGTCGTAGTTGTCTTGTCCCATGAAAAAATGGCTCCTTTTGAAAAAATCATACTGGCCAGCATGCAGCCAAGACTCCACATGTCCAAGCTGTAATCATACATCTGAAAGTCCACAGGAGAACAGAGCATCAGCTGCAATTACTCAACTCCTGAAGAAAAATAACATCCCAAACAATACCTGATAATCCACCAGAAGCTCTGGTCCCTTGTAAGACCTGGATGCCACCCTGACGTTATACTCCTGAGCTGGGATGTAGAACTCTGCCAGACCCCAATCAAATGAGGCGCAGCTAAGGTTAAAAACACAAAACATACAAGACAGACTGAATCAACCAGGATGCCTGGCAGTCTAATGACAGTCTTCAAATTGGAGATTCATTCTGGATGCTGACTCAGTATCTGATACAGTTCTTTTCTCTCCCAACTCATGACTGCGCAGCTGTACCAGAAAAATCCTTTTGCTTCCTTCAGCAGTGTTGAACCTGATGGAACCTTACATTTGGCTGTTAAATATGACATGCAGTATCAAAATGAGGCTTAAGACTCCCAAACACCTGTTAGTACACAAAAGCTAAAGTTTTACTGACAGATGATACATATCAAGATTCCACTACGTCACCAAATAGAAAGCTGCATTAAAAGCACTGAAAAATCTACCTGCATATTTCATTGGCAGTAGCTATGGTCCAGAGAGGCATGGTCATTAGAGATGAGGCTGGAATTATTAGCATTCAATTAAATTTTCTAGAATAGGTATTTATTTGTGATGATAAAGAAAAAAAAAAAAAACATTGCAATACTATAAACATAATACAAAGTGTGCGATCACTCACGTACATTTAGGCCTGTTTTTTTTAACACTAATCTTAATAAATATACTTTAATCAAATTGAAAATAGTTCAATATTAATATTTAATACACTTTCAAAAATGAATGTCATGCAATATTTGGTGACTGTCTACTAAGCCTGAATTTTGTCCACTAGTATAAGTTAGGACGTCCCTAGGATTTACATCAATACATCAAACAAGAATGGTAATTTCCTGTATATCTTCGTTGTGGACCACTTCAGGTGTTAGTCCAGGTACTCATATTTTAAAACATACAGCACCTCCAGTATACTTAAATGCACTTTTAAATCTGTTCAATGTTTAGGAGAGTGACTACCTTTCTCATCTGGTGGTCGATCATGACATTGTGTGGCTTGACATCACGGTGCATGATTCCCATACTGTGACAGTAGTCTAGTGCCTAGAGAGCACATCAAAAACACATTTCACCACCACCCCACAAAAAAAAAAAAAAAATACTCAGTGTACAAAGTCATAAAATACTCAGTGTCAACACAAATGGGGAAATGGCAGCTGAAAGAGTCTCAGTACAGCCAGAGACAAGTGTCCTTACCTTCAACAGCTCATACAGGTAGTAACGTATATCAAAATCTGTTAACCTCTGGTAAAGGTCCTAAAGGCAAAAGAGACCAAAATAATTATCTTCCAATAGTTCCCTAAACTATTTACTAGGTGTATATAATTAATTATATCTGTACTGATGTAAATCAATTGATCCACTTAAAAACTGATTTCTGAAGTTCTGAACTGAAGTTCATCTTGCTAATCCTATAAATAAGGGGTCACCAACTCCTGTCCTGAACAGGTCAATGTTATAGTTCACACCTTTTCATATATGATGCATAGTTAGTGTGAAAGAGTCTCACAGCTCATACATCCTGTGTTTTAAACAGGAAAAACAGAGTTGTGTTTATACATTACCCTCAAAACGATGTGCCACCATTTTATTTAAGTTGCTTGATCTGCATTAGCAGTAAATATCTGTGGTAAGATATTTTACTATTATGCCAGGGCTGCATTTCTAATGTCACTCGTGGGTCACAATAAGCAGTAGTAAAATATATCTTATGAGTATTTCCCCCCCATTGACAGAAATCTGGAAAACATTTTTTGTATAATGATTTTTTTTTTTTTTTTAAATCATGCCACCATTAGGAAGTTACCATGGCATACAAGAACTTAATCTATGTATTTTGATAACAGGGGTTCCTAAAATGGATGCCTTTGAAACTAAGAATTGTGTTCCATTTAGGAATTTTACCTTGAAATCTGTGTTATTGATGCTTCAAAGAACCAGCGCCGGTGTTCTTGACTGCCAAGAGATTTAAGACAAAGCATACTTCAGACCAAGTAGTTGCTTATCCAGTTATAAGATTTGAAAGTTAGTTCTTGTTAGTGTTTGTTTAGTTCTGATTATATAAATGACTTTTTTAGCCTTCAGGCAGACTACTCCAAACTCTACAAACTGTGGCTATACTCTGTCTAGCAATGGCCACAGGTTTTTGAATATAAAAGCAGAATATTGTATACATGTATATTCTCCTAAACAAACTCAGCAAATTCTGCTAAAGTCTACCTGTAAGTCAGGATGTTAAATTATTATGTGAATTATTTAGTGATTTTCATGCAGCCTTGTGTCAAACCCAGACATAAAACTTGTAGAAAGTCAAGTCACTTTTTGCCTCAATAAATAAATGTTTATGTACAGTTCTGAAAGTTGACAGTCTAATGTGAATTCAAAAACTTTCAAATAACATCAGCCAATAGTTTATTCACCACAAAAAATACGGAGAAATGTTTAAAATGATATCAATTAACTTAAATTAGTTGCTAGATTAATCTTTCGTTCTTTTTAGATGCCCCTATGTGAACTTTTGAAATTAGTTCATTTACTAGATATATGTGTAAAATTTCCCAGTTTGAACATTTGTTGTTATCAATGTCCTGCTTGTGACTAAAAAAAAAAACTGTGATTTTAAAGTCATTTAAGCCAACCTTTTCTGGAATTTGGGATGTATAGTCGTGGCCAAAATGTTTTGAGAATGACACAAATAATGTTTTTTTCTGGTTCGCAGCTTCTGTTTTTATTATGGCAATTTTGCATATACTCAGAATGTTATGAAGAGTGAGATGAAGAATTTCAAAGTCCCTCTTAGCCATGAAAATGAACTTAATCCCACAAAAGGACCTGCGGAGATCATTCAGTCAGTTGAACAGCAGACTAGATGCTTTAAAAGGAGGGTGATGCTGAAATCATTGTTCTTCCTCTATTGACCATGGTTACCTGCAAGGAAGTTACCTGCATAAGAAGGGCTTCACTTTAGGTAGTCCAAGGAAGTCCAGCATGTGCCCGGATCATATTCTAAAGATGAGTCAAAGACTTTTGGAAAATGGTCTGGTGTCAAGAAGGGCAGCAAAGAAGCCACTTCTCGCCAAGAAAAACAAAGGATAGACTAATTGTCTGCTAAAAGTACAGGGATTGGACTGCTGAAGACTGGGCTCGTCATCTTCTCTGATGAAGCACTTTTCAAATAGTTTGAGGCATCTGGAAAATTGATTGTCCGGAGAAAGAAAAGGTGAGCACTACTATCTGTCCTGACTTATGCCAATCAAGGGAGTTGGCTCACTCACAATTTTCCTAAGAACACAGCCATGAATAAAGAATGGTACTTTGGACGTTTCCACTACTAAAACTGTAGGACCTTTTTCGAGAATTCATCAACCCTGCACTGATACCATTTGCAATCTCACTCTACCCTGGAAGGGGTTCCCTCTCTGAATCACCCCTTCCCAAGGTTTCTTCCTTCTGTTTTTTTTCTCTCTCCTAGAGTTTTTTTGTGGAGTTTCCTTGTGTGCAGAAGGGTCAAATGCTGGGGGTGTCAACTGTAGCGCCAGTCAAAGCCCATTTAGAAATACTGTATGTGATAATGTGCTTCATAAGAAATAATGTTGTTGTTGTACAAAGACATCCTCCGACTGCAACTTCTCCAACCCATCCAAGAACAGTTTGGTGAAGAACAAAGCTTTTTCCATGATGGAGTATCGTGCCATAAGGCCAAGTGATAGGTTTGCTTGAGGAACAAAACATTGAAATTTTGGGTCCATGGCAAGGAAACTTCATGGACCTTAATCCAATTGAGAACTTAGTCAATCCTCAAGAGACAGGTGAACAAACAAATGCCCTTCAATTCTGACAAACTCCAAGCACTGATTTTGAAAGAATGCGTTGCAAAAAAGGCCAACACTGCAAATATTAACTATTTGAATAACTTTGTGTAATTGTCAAAAAAACTTGAAAATGCTTGTAATTATACATCAATACACCACAGAAAACAAGTGGAAAAAAAGATCTAAAAACAATGAAGCAGTAAATTTGAGAAAACCGTGTGTTTGAATCACTCTCAAAACTTTTGGCCACGACTGTACATGCGTGTGTAAAAATTACATTTTGAAGTGACTAATTTATGGTAGATTATGACAGATATACACACTAAATGTCCACATTAAGCATTTCCACATATACCAATGTCATATTTGGACAGGCTTCCAAGCTTCTCTGATGCTTCTCTCACAGGTGAAGCTGTTATAATGATCAATGAAGAATCAATGCATAACATTTTAGCAGTAAAATTTTAATCATATTGTATTGTATGTACGAAATTTTGTGATAGACAAATAACATTTTTCATGTTACACTCCAGAGCATCTATGTTCCCCTCCACACATGAATGACACAGCTTCTGTACTGACACCTGTATATATTGCAGTTCATTGTCATTGTCTTGACAAATCTACACAAAATGCCTCTATGTATGGAACCTACCCTTGTATATAGCCCCCCCCCACAACAAGCAAGTAAATGGACATCTCTCATATTAAATAAAAAAATAAAATAAAATTCCTTCTCTGAAAAAATGTATTGTATACAGGTCACTGTATAGTTATTTACAAATCCATACAAATGCCTCTTGCTTTGGATAAAAGTGTAAATATAAATGTATGAGTGGTAACACTACAATGTTGATCATCAAAATTGCCAGGGTCTTCTTCTAAAATGTCTGGCCTTTTTTGAAGTGTTTGTATTTGCATTGTTCTGCATTTAGTAGGAGTTTATTTGAAATGAAAAAAAATACCTATATTCGGTTTACATTTGCCATATTTGAAAAAAAAAAATGGCAAATTTGATGGTTAATGGTCCTTTAATTCTGTATGCCACTTTAGCCCTGATAGACATTCATTCATTTAAAAGGAGCTCTACTCCATTCCAGGATGGCGGCTCTTCTGACTCATTTACCTCCCCATAGACATCTGTATTCAATGTGACATCTAGTGTATATATCTGTGAGAACATGGTAAGTAATGACCTGAGTAAAAAAAAGGGGCAAAAAGAAAATAACAAACCAATACAGGAAAGACAAACATGCACACACAAACAGCAACAGTCAAATTAATATTAAAAATATCAGTGACCGACACTAAGGTGAGAACGAAGGAATGATGAAACAAGCAAAGACAAAATGGATGAGTGACATGCAAGGTGGAATATTAGCATCTACAACTGACCAAATGCAGTGAAATGAGGGGTACAATTGATGATGCAGAGTGGAAGACTGAGACGAGACATAGGATGAGTTTTAGTTTAAATATTCATATATCAAGCTTTATAATTAATCCTTAATTCCATGAGCATTCACAGAAAAAAATAGCACTCCGAGTTCTGCATGTGTGATAAACCAGAAAAGAACAGTGGTCAGCCTGTCACACAAGCATTGTTCTTGGCGTGCAGCACTTACCACAGGGTCCTTAACTGTGTCCACCAGACGGATAATATTGGTTCCTCCCTTTAAATTTTCCAGGATTTTGATCTCACGTTTGATCTTCTTCTTCTTCACAGGCTTCACACATTAAGAACATTATGAATTGACAGCTGCTGGCAATACAAAACAAATACCGGATGCCTGTTGTGCATAATGGAAGCAACACAGGCCTACCTTGAGAATTTTAACCACCACCCTTTCATTGCTGTTGACATTCATGGCTTCAAAGACTTCACTGTACTTCCCTCTTCCCAATTTGCGCACCAGCTGATAGTCATCCTGGTTACTGTTGTTAAGATAGTTTGTAAAGAAAGAATAACCAACAATTAGTACTGGAAAATATGGCCTAAAATAATCTAAGATTTTATTAAACCTACACCAAATTCTTAGAAAAACTTTATAATAACTCATATTGCATCTAATGTGAACCCTTGAGTTAATGAAATCTAAAACGTTAAATGAATAATTTACTAGCATAGTGGGAGGTTTGTAAAGAAAATGAGTTTGGGAGGTGTGGACCAGAGCTACTTTGTCTTTTTTGAGTTTCTGCAGGACCATGTGAGTGTCTGTAAGTCAGATGAAACTCGGGAGTTGTGTGATTCAACAAGAATGCAATTGATTATTGTTACTAATACCGACAATTTCCATGACCAAATACCTGTCATCTTTCCAATATGCTGCTGCTTATGACCTGACAATATGTATAAGTTCTTCTAGTGGATATTTGAAAAGATAGTTGCAAATGTTTCTGGTACAGTAATATATTTATTCACTGAAAATGAACGACAGTGTAGACCAAAGTCTACAATTTACCTCCAGCTGGGAACGTGCGCCTCGTAGTCCCAGTACTCTTGCTCTTAAGCTTGTTGACATCAGCGTACACCCGCGCTCTGCTGCCGGCCGCCGGACCGGGCATGGCGGGACTCGACGAACGATCAGCCGAAGACCCCCCGACCGCAAGACCCTGGACTGGAGACGAGAATGCTGGGCACCTACTTTCTGACGCCCAGGGCTCCGCGGTTTACAGGCCTGAGTGCTCTGGGCGGATCTCTCCCAAGGCGTGGGGCTCGCAGTACGGACAGGCGGAAGCAGAGCGACTCAGCGCACGACAGCTCAACCGAGTCGACAAAATCAAGGGCAGGCAGTAAAATGAGGTAGAAGTCAGATAATTCATGCAGCAGCAAGGAATTCAAAGGCGAAAAAACACGGTATTTTCCCTACACGACATAGTAAACGGCGTCGGCTGAAATTAATGAGCATAGTTTTTAACCGAACACCGGCTTGGCTCAGCTCAGCGCAGTTCCGGAGCCTCGAGCTCAGCCCAATGCTGGGGATTCAAGCAGAAGGTGCAGCGGAATCTGTCGATCTCCGGCCCTGTTTAACGTCGCTACAGAATTACACGCAAAAAGTGAACGAGGTAAATGGCCCAGTGGACGACATAAATATAACGTATCATACGGAGCGCCGGAGCCCCGGGTTTAGTGATGTAGGGAAATGGTGTCGGTCCGCTCGCACGGTAAGTTAGCAGCTAAACGGCCCGACGGAACGGCAGTTAGTCGTTCGCACGCACAAAATCTACGACTGCGACGACCAAAACGGCTAATTAAGATGTCCCAGGGTGGTCCCGGGTTAAGATGCAAGTAAGGGGTACGGGAATCCCCTTAGCGGAACCCCCTGATGTTCATTCTCTCGAGCTGCGCAGGTTTACGAAGACAGCGGCGGGCTACACGTTGGGGAAGCGGGCTAACGAAGCGCATAGGCTAGGACATGCGAAGCTCCGTACAGTCGTTTCGCAGCATAAACCGGAAGTATTGGTGTATTTTCAAACATAAAAGTCCGTCGGCCATCATGAAATTCAAACCGTGTAGGGGCAGAAAACGAGGAAAAAAAGAGACAGGATTATATTATAATGCTGGATACTCTGTACTTCCCAAAACAGGGGCAACATGCAGGATAACTAGGCCAGTTTCTGATTTGCTAATATTTTCGAATGATCTTTTTTCATTATTAAAGATTTGCTTCGCTGAATATACTTAAATAAATATTTTAAGGTTCTCTATCAATATGCATAAGATATTTTAATTTGATAGACGAACCTGCCTCTTTCTCTCTTTATTCAGTGTCATGTCAGCAGTGTTCATTATCAAGCATTAGCTCACAACATTATTCCTTCCTGTCCTAAAAGTCATCATTTTCAAGCGTCTGTACTTTCAATATTCGGGAATTCAGGAAGTCTAATGTGTGTGTGCGCGCCTGCATTTCTCGTGAAGTTGAATTGGCATATAAACGTATAAAACTTAAGTACATTTTAATGCACATCTGGATGCGCATTTTAGAAATGGGTTAAACCGACTGTACATGCAGGCATTTGCAGTCTAATAATTGTAATATTACTTAATCAAGGCTAATTTTTATGGAATTTTATTTATATTGACTGACAGCCAAATGTCACTGTTTTTATTTGTTCACATATATATTGCTACAATTTGAAATTCTCCTTTCAATTTTAATACCTAGCACAGGGTACGCTTTTTTTTTTTTTTTCATTATGAAAAAATATTGATCTGTGATTTTTTGAGCTTTCCTTTGTGAACATCACCTGTGTATATTTATGTAATGTGATAGGGAAAACATGACCAAATGGGAAATGCAAAAGTTTATTAGCTGGTACTATTGGCATGTGTACTTATGACCACAACATACATACATACATATTTTAAGATTACACTATTGAAGGTTATATATTACAGTACCACCATAAATCCTACAAAAATGTGACATAGGTCCATATATATATAGTGTAAGCATGCAGAACATTAGGGAGTAAGTATTTAAAAGGACAAAATCCATGTTTGCACAACCTAACAGAGCATCATCTTCTTCATCAAGGTAATATAAGTGCTGTTGACCTTTACTCTTTCCAAATCAAAACAATTTATGGATCTACCCACTGTCAGAAATTTGTATTTTCAGAAATTGTCACTTATAAAAAGACATCACAGACAGGCAAACAATGTACAAACGTACAACAGTTAATGTGGCTTGGTAATATAAAAAATATGGCTAAAACATGTCAAAATGGGATACCCATGAGTTTGATGATCTATGTGCATATGTACAACTTTGTAACTGGTCCATTTGAAGTGCAAGCCTAAATGTTTTTGTGGCTTTAGACACAGGCCCTATCCCATGAGAGGCAACAGAGGCATTAGCTTCACCAGGAGGGTATGACAACATTGCAAAAGAAGCACAAACTCAAATCTGACACACATGGAGGACAAAAAAAATTAAAATTGACACTGGTAACACATATTGTCCACGTTCTTGTGGACAAATGAAAACACTTGGTAATTACAGGTTGGTGTATAATACTTGTGTGTAATGTTCTGATGGAAATGTGCTGTAGTAAGTATTCACTATTTATCTTCTTATGAAATCAGTGTAATAGCTTATGTCACAGTATGCCATGTTTGTGCAAATGTATTCATTGTTTTAGCAGCAGCTTTGATTAGAAGAACAGTTTATTCAGAAAATGTTATAATTGGCTCAAAATCAACTGCAGGTCTGTCTCCAGAGAAAATGTAAAACGGTCGCCTGGAAGTAGTGTAATTATGGTCCTGGAACTATCCTGCATATTCTTATAAATTCTTAGATTACTCTAGTGAGTAATCTAGAGTTTACAAGAATATGCAGGACAATGCCACATTTGCTCTACATAGGTCCTTTCTGACAGTGCCACATTTGCTCTACACTGCAAATGTGGCATGAATGTTTTTTTATAATGTAGTGTTTAGGTGGGTTGAATCTGAAATTTAAAACTGTCTATGTACGGGCATCATTTTTATATTTGTTGCTCCAGATATTACTCTTGTACAGTAATGGTAAAGTGTTTTAAGGCAACACTTACTGTGCATTATGAAGATGATTGTGTGTGAAAGGCAACCCCAGTCCACCACAAAGCTTGTACTCTAATCTATTAGTGGTCCAGGAATGAGAGGCAATGCAGGTCGTAGTTTACTCTATGCAGGGGGCAGGGTACCCTCCACCCTCAGCAGTGTGCTGTACCGTGTGTTCCTGCAGAGCGCAGAGCTCCCCAAAGCGCTCTCCGCACCATACACACTTAAACTGAGTTTCTCGCGAATGGACACTGCCGTGCTTGGCCAGGTGTTCACGCTGTTTGAAGCCCTTTGTCACAAGTAGGACACTTGAACGGCTTCTCGCCAGTATGGACGCGCCTGTGACGCTGCATTTCTGAGGAATACTTGAAGCGTTTCTCGCAGTCCCGCATTTAAGCGGCTTCTCCCGAGCAGGGTCACAGCGGGTGCTGTACAAACTCAGAGGAAGACACAAAGCGCCTGTCACACAGCGAGCACTTGAGGGGCTTTTCTGTACAGTGTGAGTTCTGATGACGCTTGCAGTGTTGACGACTTCTTGTACCCCTTCCCGCACACGTCACACTTGTAGGGCTTCTCTGTTGCAGGGCTGGTGCCACTGCACTTGTGTTTCAACAGCTCCCCTGACTGGCTGAAGCCTTTCTTGCAAGCCGCGCATTTGAACAGGCTCTCAATTCCATGGACATGCTGATGGTTACAGCAGGTGTGATGGTTTGCAGAAAGCCTTTGTCACATAGATTGCATTTGAATGGCCGGTCAGCTGGGTTCTTGTGAGTTCGGCGATGACGAACGAGGGCATACTGCTGCTTGAAGCTCATCTGACACTCCTCACATTGGAAGGGCCGCTCCTCGGAGTGTGTTCGCTCATGCTGCCGCAAATCGGACGGTCGCTTGAAGCCTTTCCCGCACGAGTCGCAGCGGAGAAGGGCGCTCTCCAGTTGGCTGGCACTGGTGGTGAAGCAGCTCGGAGGACTCCTTGAAGTGCATTTCACACAGGTTGCACTTGAACAGCCGCTCACCCCGAATGTGTGTACATGTGACGCACTAAATGCGAACGGTGTTTAAATGTCTTCTCACAGACGGTACATTTGTATGGCCGCTCAGAACTGTGGGTGCGCTGATGGTGAGCTAGGTGCGAGGCTTGACTGAAGCTCTTGTCACAGATGGTGCATTTGTATGGCTTTTCACCAGTGTGCACACGCTCATGACGTGACAGTTCAGACAAGTGCCGGAAGCTCTTGTGGCACACAGAGCACTTGTATGGTCTGTGTGGCGCGGAGCTGTCATACGATGATGTGGAGGAGCCCTCACCGGTAGCTGGGTTTGAGGAGGAAGCAGAAGAGTTCCCAGATGAGTCCGGCCTGTATGTCTTCTCGCAGATAGAGCACTTCATTGGGTTGTTACCTGTGTGAGCCGTGTGGTGCTGTGCCAGCGAGGTGAGCAGTGAGAATCCCATCTTGCACACACCACAGACAAACGGTTTCTGCTCCACCTGCACACACTGTGCTCCAGCAGGTCTGTGGCCTGCTGGAAGATCTTCATGCACTGTGTGCACTGAAAGGAGCGGTCCTGACTCACCATGCATTGGTGCTCATGCGGGTTAGCTAGATGTGAGATATCATGGCCACAGGCGCCGCACTTGTGGTTGCCTTCACTGCCCACCTGCAGAGATGGCTGTTGGGCAGTGATGGGGTGCGGCTGGTTGTGCTGGCCATGTGGAGGTGGTTGTAGGGTGGGGTCAGACTGCAGGACGATGCCATAAACGGCGCTGCCCAGTGGGTTCTCGGCAACTTGGGGCAGAGTGTGAACCACGGGTGGAGGGACCACTGCATGTTGCTGCCAGGTCTCTGACATCCTGCCACTGCACACGTACTGATGCTGCTTAGATGAGGATAGGGTCAGCTGTGGAACATGGAAGAGGTCTAACAAGCAAGGATCGTACCAAATGGCTGAGGGGTATGACAGTGTCCTGAATGGGGTCACTGACACTGTAGTTAATAGTTAGATGCTCCACTATGAAATCCTTATTACAGCCTTTCAGCCCTGTGGAAATAAAAAATATGT
Source organism: Denticeps clupeoides (assembly GCF_900700375.1). Lineage (NCBI taxonomy): Eukaryota > Metazoa > Chordata > Actinopteri > Clupeiformes > Denticipitidae > Denticeps > Denticeps clupeoides. The sequence goes on along the minus strand of NC_041722.1, from coordinate 1,297,106 downwards.
TTAATTAAAATAATGTTTAATTAAAAAAAAAGTATTAGTCTAAATACAATATTCAAAATGTGCAATACGTATACTATTACATGAGGAAATGTCAAGACATAACACACTGTAATGTGCATGTTCGAGCACCTGCGCCAATAAACGACTTGTCATCATTATCCAGCAGTCTTCTCGACAAAACACGCACGTCTGTTTGAACACGCAGCCATATTTGGTATGACAAAAATCACATGCTTCAGCACACAGTGCTGCTCCTGCTGAAAATACGAGCGTTTGCCTGATCACTTGTGTTGTTTTTGCCAGCACTCTAATCACTGTCTGTGAGAGATATCTGGCAGGCTAAGGTCGTGCTAAAAGAAACTGGTTTGCACGTATTATCGTTGCATTCGCTGCAGGCAGGCCTGTAAGAACCTTCACAAATCAACTTGATTCTCGGAAGCGAAACTAATGAGTATGTGCACATCTGAACGCCATGACAAAAGCCCATATCATATTTTGATATTAGCTGCAGCACCAGTCCCTTGCCGCGTTCCGATGCGTGAGTCTTCGGTAAAATGCAAGCCTGTAGCTTTTGTTACGGTACCTTTATTTTGTGGTCCCGAACATGCAGGTGAGTGAACGGTGCCTTGCGGAGGCGTTTGCGTCCTGTGCTGAATCCGGATCCGGATCCGGGGACTAACCCCCGGATTCGGCCACACGGGACCCTTCTGTTCCACGGACCACCGAGACGAACAAAAGGACCCGTCCACGATCACGGCCGCCGACTCAGCAGGGAGCGTTCTGCGTTTGACAGCGCAGCAACCCGGAGCCGTGATATTTGAGAGAAATCTGAGGACAAAACACCATAGAGCATTGTGGATCCACTCACCGGAAAACGCACACACACGCGACACATACACACAGCTACATGGTTTGTGGTTTAAGAGAAAAAAACGAATACAAAGTCTTAATTAAAACGATTATACGCTGCAGTAATAAGTTCAACTGGGTGTTTGGTCAACCTATAGCATACTACTTAAAATATTTTAATTTGCATTATTTTATTTTTTATTATTATTGTTTTTGCATTTAGCATTAATCTTTCTGTTTATAAAATCCTGTTTATAATTATGAGAATTATACATTTAGACTTTAACGGCAAGAGCTAGGTTTCTTAGCTATGACACATATGTATGTCAAATAATACAGTTTTGTTCCACCAGTCCAAACATTCGCACAGACATGTTGCTTTATAGAATAAAAGTGTCCTCAAAATATATTTTTACGTCGGTTGGAGTAGTATTTTTGGGGGAAAAAAAAAAAGTGAGTTTGGGCGCTATAGATCGTTTGATTAATTCACTGCGCTGTTTGTCCAACAAGAGCAGCCATACCTCCAGGTGTACCCCCACTCTTAGCATGAAGTGCAGTCTATCGTCTATGTCGCCGCCATATTGTGAGTGGCTTTCCCGTGGTTATGTAGTGACATGGAGACTGTCAAGATGTACGCTCCAGACCAAATCATGTGCTGAAACATTGTTTTTTGCATGTATATAGCATATCATGTTGATAATTCATAGTCTTTTATATATTGTATTAACGTGGGCCTATTTCCGGTAGTTGTAGTGAGGCTTTTATTCTGGGTTATGCACTCAAGTTGGGTTTAAATCACTCAGCTAGTGGCTCTAAATGGTCAATATTTTATGATCAAGATTTCTTTTGAAAACATCAGTGCAGTTGTGTGAAAAAAGGGGAAAGTGAAAATGAAGAATTTATTTTCAAACATGTTTATCATTTTCCACATAACTTCTCATAAATCATTGAATAAGAAAGGGCATGCTAGGCATGCAATGGTTCCACAATATGATGATGTCCACTGGTTGAGTAGTATAAAATATATGGTAGCAGTTTTATCATTCAGTATTTCAGATCATTTAAGTCAGATCCACTGAGAAAGGATTTTTTTACACTCTTGTCCATGATTGCCTATTGTTGCTGGATAGTGATACAGGCAGAATTCACACAGAGTAACACCAGATGAAAACAGGCTTAACAAACATGCTGTAAAAATCTCTTCAGGCTTGTCAGGATTTTAATAAGCCATTTCTAAAGAAAAATGCTTTTTGTCTAGTTTCAAAAGTTAAAATAATTATTGGGATAGAGACGTTCCATGCCCCAGCTCTCAACCTCAGAATGAAATGTCACACCTATACAAAGCCTGCTTGCTGGGATGATTTTAATTAAAAAAGGCACTCAGCATTTTGTCTTGCAACAGTTTAAAAGATGCTAACTGTAGAGTAATATTTAATAGAAGTATAATTTAAAGCATGGTTTGTAAGGTAACAGTCTCAGTCTTTACAGAACATTAGCCAGAACATTCCACTAGCAGAGTTCTTCTGTTGAGATAGGTGATGGGGAGACTGATGAGGTGGTTTTCTGCTTCCATGGACACAGGGCATCCTCTTTTTCCAAATGTGTGTTTACATACATGCCCAGGAATAGGTGTATGACAGGTCAAGATTCCCTCTGGAACCATTGCTTCTGTGAATTCTGTGTTGACAAATTAGGGCAACTGTTGCGGCAAAATTCCATTCGGAATCAATGTCCTTTTGTCACAAAAAAGACTGGAATTGTACCCTAAATGTCAGATTGTGCTGGAAATGTTTGGTGTTCCCAAGAATTTCAAGAATGGGAAAGCAATTTTCTGCATATCTTGTAAAATATTTGTGTTTTTTTTTGTTCAAGGTGTTGATGCATTCCAATGTAATGAAAAGCCCTTTGCTGACAATAATACAGTCCTGGGCTGGCCTAGCTTTACATGTAGTATGGGCTTTTATGTGATGGAGGAAGCTGTGGGGGTCTTGGCCTGGTCAAAGAAATTTGGTCATTCTGTGCCATCTTCACATTAAATTTGCTAGAATATCTTTGTATAAAAGACCTTCTTACTACCCTACTCTTGGTGCTCTGCAGGCCTGCTTGTCTGTTTCATTTAGAGCACAAACAAAAAGAGGTATAATCCTACTTTTAAAAAACTAAATGTCTGTAGTTATCATTAAAGCTTAAACAATACCTTACATGGGTCTTTATGATGAGCTGAGAAAACTCTTAAATAACACTAAAATAAGTGGAAATACTTAAATTAATCTCTGACAATGTAGCACTTGTAGGGCTTATGTACTTTTCCTGCCTTACGCAAAAAGTGGTTATTAACTGAAATAGTGTCCAGTTTGAGATGGGGATGACTGCATCCTTAAAGAAGCTATGTGGTGCTTTAAATGAAAAAGTGTATGAAGAGGATGGCAACCCCAATATTGAGCAAAATCACCATGACCACTAGGATTGAGTTGGAGCCCTGGAAAAAATAGGAGAAAAACAAAACGTTAATATAATGTATAAACTTGCATTAAATATAATATTTAGGTTCAAATAATTTGAGAAAAAACTTTATTCATGCTTCAGAAAAAACAGAAGTATACTGGTAGTATCAGACTTTTATCAATGCTAAAATAAAATCTGTACCATCCAATATACAGTACTGTGCAAGCTTTAGGTACCTGAGACAGTAAAAAAGTGAGTAAATTATTTTTAAAGCAAGTAACATAATCTCATTCCTAAGTCTTGACCGACCAAAATGATACCAAAATTACATCTTTACATCCTCAAATATTATGCACATACAAAGATAAATACATTTTATTTTGTTCAAGAATCTTGCCAGGAGTCATAAATGTTATTTGTTAATGTACATTTCACATAGAACCTCTTGTAGCACTGTGCCTGTCCATGTCACGTTTAATTAACTGATTAATAAGTTTAAACATCCATTCTTTCCACATATTTACTTGTTTATTCGTAAGTTATTCGTAAGTGCTGTAGTCTAAGGGCACTTTAACACCTTAGTTTGTTTGCGGTGAGTATTGAACTTTGTATCATTTTCTTCTTGGTTTGATTCCCTTTCATACAGGGAAAAATCCAAGTGAATCAAAATGTGTTGCTTCATATAACATTCTCTCTGCAGACGTATTGCTGCAGGAACAACAAAGTAACTACAGAGAGTAGATCTGCTGTTGTGGATTGTGTTTGTGTTTTTGTAGAAGGCCCATGTGATCATGTCTTTGCACTGACAGGAATCTTTGTGATCAATACTTCAGAATGTGATCTATACTTCAAAAGTGATTTGTTCCAGGATGGAATGCTTTAATACCCTTTCCCTGTTCTATCAAATTTACAACTACCATATTTGGCAGCACTGAGCACAAGGTCCTCCATTCCATTGCTTATCTAATGGTATACTAATAGTATATCAAACCTGTAAGAATCTTCCTATAACTTTCAATCTAATAAATCAGAAACTTTAAATCTTTGGTTTGAAATGTGTACATCAGTTTTATTTTACCTTAGTTCTGCTTAGTACTGCTAAGAACAGAGCAATTAATGAGCAATTAATTGAGACATACTGTATGTGATTTTGGGCTATATAAGAAATATATGTTGTTGTTGTTGTTGATGTTACAGATTTTATAGATGGACTGGTCTAATTCTACAGTTAAGAGAAGTGAGGCTAAATGAACTTACTGAGTTAGTTTTAGTCAGGTTTGAAACTGTCCTCTTCACTTTCCAGTTTGATGGGGGGTGACGTGAGAGGTGGGGACAGAGTTACGTCCCTGTGCAAGAGGCCACTCCTCCAGCTCCACCCCTACATTCAGGCTGTCCCAGCATCTGCACTGAGTCCATGGACCCTTCCTTGGCTGAAAGACCCCACTCCTTGGTCTCATGGTTTCTCAGCCTCAGTCTCTAGTAAGCTGTGCCCTGGGAGAGAGTCCTGGGCCAGACTCATATGCTGCTTGGAGGAAGGTTTCTTGAGGCTGGGGTCTCATCTCCAATCGGAAATCCCCTTCGTGCTCATGTATTCGTGTTGGACTCCACTGGTGAGGGCTTTGTGCAGCCCATCCCACTGAAGAACTTTCCAGCTTTTCCTCTATGGGCTTTGAACTCAGACCAAGACAGGCTTGACCAGCACATGATTGGAGATAGGTGGGTTTGGTTTGGAAATGGAGTAGACATTATCCTGATTCTTTCGGGGGTTGTAATTGGAGGAGATGAGGCCTTTTGGTTTGAGTTGTGTGGAGATGTACTCCTTTGGTTTGTGGGTGGAGGAACTATGAGCCTTGTGATTGGGTAGCCTGTGCCCTAAACCTTTGTGATTAGAAAGTATGTGCACCTGTGGCTTGGAAGAGTCATGCTCACAGGACATGTGATTAGATGATAAATGCTCCCATTCCAATGGTTGGTTGAAGAGTATTCCCTTCTGTGATTTGAGGAAGAGTGTTTCCAGCGCTTTTGATTGCTGGACTTGTGCTCCAGGCCTTCTTCTGTGGAGAGTGCTCCATAGGCTTGTGTTTGAATGAGAGATTTTCACGAGACTTGTGACTGGTGTTGGTCTGCTCATGACCGTTCATATGACCAATCTCTGCTTCCTCCAACAGCGAGGGCGTGGTTCGAACGACTGCTTTCACCCTTGCTTCCTCTCCGTGCTGCGTATGCATCTGCAGCCCAGCTGTTCCCTTCGCAGGTCATGCAGTCCACCTCGCGTCCTTCCACCAGCACCTGAATTTCATTCCCTCCTTGCTCATCCACAGGGCTCTGCCGCTTGAAGCAGGGACTTTGCGCATGGTGGGCTGGGGGGCTGAAGGGAGGTGACGAGGGACTGCTTAGCATGGGACTGCGGTTCTGGCGTGGTGGCAGGTGGTGTTGTGTCTGGTGTGCAAAGCTCTGGGCTGTCAGTCCCTGTGGACATCACCTCCACATCCTTGTCTTTCCTGTCTAGACGTTTTCGGCCTCTTGCACTCCAGACCTGAGAGTAAAATTAGAGCTAATTGTTATGTTTATTTAACTTTTTTTTGTTCCAACATAAATGTTAGCATATAAGATAAATTTACGGTTATAAGTAAACTCAAGTAAGAGTCACTAACCCATTAAACAAATATCCAAATATCATAAATGAGGTATGATTGAGTACATATTTCAACTTATAACAAATGCACAGCACTGTATTTTACAAGATATTCATATTAGAATTTTTCATGTTTTGTCTGTTGTTGTCTGGCCTGACAAAAAGCATGCTTGAGATTAGGGCTGTGCAATATGGACAAAAAACATAAATCAAAAACAAAAAACTGATTTCTCTCTTAAAGGTTTTTTTGCAAGAAATGAGTGCGAGATGGCAGCTGGCATCTTTGTCAAGTGTTTGTATTTGTCTTCGGAAGCCGTCTTTTTGCGATCGCGATCAATTACACAGCACTACTTGAGATTTATTTCAAGAAAAGGCAGGGTGGTATCTTCTTGTGAGCTGGGTGGACATACCATTTCCATAGTGGTTAAATGATGGTGAAAGCTCTTTGGCAATGACCCTGGCCAGGCGACATTCTTCCAGAGCTCTCTGTGCAACCCCTTCAGCAGCCTCCGCCTTGCCTCTGGCGTGGCTCATCCTAGGACAGAACACAGGGATAGGTAGTGGAAGTAATTCGGTTTGCATTGGTTCATCAGAATCAGAATTTAAAAAATGTATTAATCCCGAAGGAAATCGCTTTCCTTGCCATTTTCTTTTTTCTTTCCTTTTTCCCATGCATTGGTATATGCATATGTACATGTAAATCAGTCAAGGGACAGCATGGAAATTTTTTTATAAATAATGGCATATGTATTAATAGATTAAGTTACAATTCTACAATGTAATCACATTTAGACAACATTTTGGAAATATGCCTAAGGCACAGTGGCTCCAAAGTGCTTATACCTGGAGAGCGCAATCTCAGCTTTCTGCTTTGCAATCTCTGCTGCCGTCTCAGCTGCCTCCATGGCCCGATCCACCTTCTCCCGGATCTTGCTGGCACGAAGTGGAATAAGGTTCTTCCTTTTGCCACTCACCAGCACGTTCTGCTTGTACTTCCCTTCCTCCTTGGTGCCATCAGGAAAGGTGGTACAGCCATAGCCATGGCGCTTGTTAGCAAGCCACTCCCCCTCATAGCACAGACCATCCGACCGGCGGCTCACACCCCAGCCTGTTCGCCAGTCATTCCTCCACTCCCCAGCATAGGTCTCAGTGACTGTGGCGTCAACACTGTTTCCACCCAGGGGCTCCACTTCACCCAGGCTGGTGTTGGAGTTAATGTCAGAGGCAGCGGAGCTAACGGTGCTCATGCCAGCTTCACTGCAGAAGGAGCTCTGCTTGCTGAGCTGACTGGCCAGTGAGCTCTTGGATTCAGAGCGCCGCAGCTTTAAACCGCTGAGGATGGACTGACGAAATCTCCCCTTACGTTTGCGCTGCCGGTCGTTGTCACTGTAAGCTGTCAGTACAAAGCCACCTCGCCCCACCAGGCTTCCCGCTGTCACAGCTGGACCACCGTTCCCAGTGACAACACCAGCATCATCCACAGATGGTCCCTCACTGTGCTCAGAGCGCAAGGAGTTGATAGAGATGCCCAGAGGGGACAGGATGATGGCAGCCATGCCGTATGGCACACTCTGCCGTACCCCATATCCATGCCGCATGCCCCCTAACCACTGACCCTGGAACATTCCTGAAAGAAGAGGACATGGCAAAATGATGCACATTGTTGTGTACACCTATATAAACCATACAAGGCCTAAATCAATAACAACTTCACAGTTAATATCAGACTTCATTAAAGTAGTAACTTAAATTAAACTAATTTCATGTGTTATGTCTTTTGCTTTAGTCACTAAACTCTTTTTCTGTTAAACTACATTGTCACAAAATTACTAAATAAATATGAATAAAGCAGAAGCTGAGAAATACTAAATATAAAAGAAAAAAAATCTACTTTCAGGTTACAGAAAATGCCTTTTCCTGGTTCATCTCACATGGAGAACAATATGACAATTCTTTTTTTGTTTTATTTATTTATTTTTTCTGTGCTTTTAACTATGCACCGGACATTATGAAATTAATCAAAAGTGTCATGGTTTCATGGCATTGAGTGCAAATACAAAAATTATTATTCTTAAAAGTCCAGATGAAAAAAAACACAATGGATGTTATATATAATAATGAAATAATAATTGTATAATGCACAGCATTAAAAAAAAGCCCAGTTCTTAACATAAATAACAGAATTTCTTTCTGTGCTTTAAAATAAAATTAAGTACATCTCTTTTGTACATTAGACTAAGCATGTAGATCTACAATAATCAGAACAAAAACATATACACTACTACTGCTACTACTGCTAAGAGTACAATAAAAAAAAATTCAACATTCTTAATTAGATTATTTCAATGTTGATACATAAAACACACACATCGAAACCTTGAAACCCTTAAAATAAATCGTCCGATTAGTACAAATCTAAAGTGTAATTTTCACAGAAAGAGGACTTAGAGGTCTGAATGAACTTGAACATATTTTTTCCAAACTTTTTTTTTCTGAATGAAATGGGTCAAAGCAAGCAGCCTTTGTGAGTCATGTGGATTTGTTATCTGTGATGTCACCAAGACACAGTTTTGGAGGTATTGTGAATGTTGTAAATGGGAGAAGCTGAAGTCAGTGCACCTTGATGGTGATTAAGTCATGCTGTATTAGTGCCTTAATATTATGGCTGTTTTGTTTTTCAATCACGAATGCGTAAAAAATCCCTTCACTTGAAAAAATAATTGTACTTAATTTTCTAAGATGGTGTTGGTGAGTACCACCATCTGACTGTATGTGAGAACACAGACAGCTCTCACCTTCAAAATAAATTGACAGAAAATGCAACTCCAGATTAATGCCAGTAATGGCTATTCTTACATCAGGTACTACAGTCATAGTCTTTAAATGTTCATTACACATGTAGATTTATTGCTTATGTGCAGTATGTACCAGGGTATGGACTACCATTGAAAGGAAAAGGGGCAGAAAGTCAAGTAAAGATCCCAAAACTCTTTTTACATACAATAATAATGTATTATTAGCTCTTTAATTCCCATAAGTGTATATGAGTTTCCAAATGTTAATTGCGCTTGTAACATTGAGGCATTAAGTGACAGTTACTCTAGTTCCATGACAAAAATTTTGAAAAAAATGGATTTAACTAAAATTATTTTTCATGGTCCTACATTTAAGTCGTTCTTGTGAATTGACTAAACATCAGACTTAAATTCAGTTCTTCAACATATTCTGCTGTGATGTTGTTCTGCTCTCTGTCCATGGATGTTGCAGGTTCTATATTTTATTTTAATTTTTTATGGGAACAAAAGAGCTGTCCAAGGTCCTGAACTGCTGCCCAGCGTTGTTATGTATCCATGCTACTGCAGGAAAACAGATTTATAATATCACAGACATCAATAATTATCGCATTTCATGGCTGCTTACCAAGGGTGATGGGTTAAATGCAGAGGACACATTGTGTCATTGTGTGCACTGTTTGCTGTTTCACAATCACTTTACTTTTACTTTTATATTTATGCATCCCTCTTCTACGTGCGTTTAAATACTGATATCTGTACTTGTCACACTGTGGAATGATATGTAATCATTAATGAATGCTTGCAAAATTAATAAATCAATAAAATCGATGTTACCTGTGGGAAAAAAGTAATCTTTGGTATTTTAAGACTTGTCACAATTTACTGTGTGTCACTGACAGGTATGAATTTTATAAAAGTTATGTCAAAATGTTTGAAACAATGTTGGATTGGTATCCTCACCTCCATCAGAGTAGGTCTCAGTGCCATACCCATCTTGAAGACCATTGTTCCAGGTCCCCTCGTACCGAGCTCCACTGCTTGTGCTCTCCAACTGGCCATAGCGGCCCTTGAAACCCTGTGTCCACTCGCCCCTGTATTCCCAGCGGCCCTTGCTCTCCACTCCAATGCCATGGCGCTTGCCTTGAGCCCATGTGCCCTGGTAACTGTTGCCACTGGGCCAGGTGTACATGCCCAGCACCTCAAAGCCATGGCTCCATGCTCCAGCATATTCCCCCTGGCCCTGAGGCCCGGTGCAGACCCCCCGCCCATGGGCCTTGCCCAGCTCCCACCCTCCACAGTACGACCCCCCATCATCAAAGTCAAACCTGCCTCCAGTGGACATGCATGAAACAGCTTTTGACAAATCCTTAGAATGTCAGGGAAACCAAAATGTGGTGTGATAGAACAGCAAGGTCTTTTCAGTCTACAATTAATAAAAACAATATGAACTCCTCAACACATGTTCTTCCTGGAGTCAGAAAGATACTTCAGCCAGATGGCCTGCTTCCCATAGCCATGCAGATTCGCAAAAAGCTTCCTCTCCCTCCTGGATCTGGAGTCACTCAGTTGTCTTCCGTGTTCTCGCCCAAGAGATTTGGAGGCAAACAAAGCCTGTTTTTTTCCACACGGCAGTAGCAGCACTACCACCGATGCACTCAATCAGATATCACAGCCTCCCCCTCCAACATGCTGCACCGGCACACAAAAATGGAGAGATGCTAAAAGAGGAACAGCAATGTGCTGGGAGTGAGGAGTTCTCTCTGTAAAGCATGCAAAGACAGCGACATCTTGGCCTTGTGTGGAACACAAACCTTTCAGAAACTGATCTGGAACACTGTTCCTTCCATTTTTTCCCCTCCTCCCTCCCTTCCTCCCTCCTTCTGGAGTTCCTGCTGTGATGTGGAGGTGAAGCTGTTTTCCTGGATGATCCTGTAGCTGGCCGAAGGAAATCACAAGCAATCCTTTTTGTCGGTTGCAGCAGTTTTATCCTGTTAGCAAATGTGTCTCATATTTCTTGTGCATTTACCCCATATCCTACTGTTGGCATGATGGCTCAGTGCTTCTCTAGGCGGACTGTTCCACCCCAACCAGCACCCCTCCCCCATACATCCTCTCTCCTCTTAAAGAGATAGAAACAGAGATTGAGTGCAGCTTGTGTGTGAGTGTTGTGTCACATCTCTGTGCACGCTGTCATGGTGGCTGCACTAATGTGGAAAATACTACTTACCCTTTGTGTTTTAACTTTTGTTCCTGACGTCGCTCCAGGGGGACTGTCCCTGTGACTACTGATTGTAAGTCGCTCTGGATAAGGGCGTCTGATAAATGATGTAAATGTATATGTAAATGTAAGACACACGCCTTCGCCTTTATTCCTCCTTTGTTTGGGCCCATGTGCCTGTTTTTGTTTGTATTGTAATAAAATGCTGGCCTTTATAAAATGTCCAGTTTCTGTGCTTTCGTCCCCTACACACCCCAAGACATGACAGGTTGATAGATTACTTTAATATTTATGTTTATCCAGTGTTTATTTTTTTTTAGTGTGTCTAATTTGTCTTAAATCTAAAAACACCCATAACAAGATAATAATAATATTCTTTGGTTGTGTCCCTGAGGTGTCCACCCAAGAATTGCTTTTAACTTTTTATTTTTGAAATGTAGGTATATATGTAAGTAAATCTGACAGGAATCTCATTATCCACAGTGTTCCAAATGACTATTCCATACTTCATGTGACTGAAGTATGATGAGGCATTAACACCGTGTAATGTAAGTACACCTACACTAAAAAAGTTGTTGCTTTGCTAAACTGTTGCTGTTGTTTAATGAGTTTTTTTCTGGTAAATGTAAAAAAAAAAATTATTTGTTCTTTAAAACTAAGTTGTGTATTTTTTGCTTATGAATTAATTGTAAATTGGTACTTTTATTCACAGGTGTGACAGATTACTTGAGCCAGTATTTAAAATTTGACAAGATGCAGTTTCAAAAAGTGACTGCAGTATTAACCAATGAACACTTTAATGAAAGGGAAAAAGAAAATAATTACAAACATACGTATTCTGTACAAACATAGAAGATGGAATGTTGCAGATTATCTCTGGACCTGGTGCTTCACTGGCTTGGTCAATCATGTTTTTCATATTGCAGCACAAAATGTTCAGGAATACCTTTATACCTCTACTCCCTCTTCACCCATGACTGCCGACCTATGTATGGATCAAACTCCATTATTAAGTTTGCAGATGACACCACGGTGATAGGTCTCATCGACAACAACGATGAGACTGCCTACAGGGAGGAGGTCCAGCATCTGGCCACTTGGTGCACAGAAAATAACCTTCTCCTAAACACCACCAAGACCAAGGAGCTCATTGTGGACTTCAGGAGGGAGAGAAGAGGCTCGCATGATCCCATCCACATCAATGGGATGACTGTGCAGCCTGTTACATCCTTCAAGTTCCTGGGGACCCACATCTCAGAGGACCTGTCCTGGAGCATTAACACCTCCAGCCTGGTCAAGAAGGCTCACCAGCGCCTCTTCTTCTTGAGAACATTAAAAAAGAACAAGCTACCCACTACCATCCTGTTGAACTTTTACCGCTCTACAATAGAGAGCATCCTTACCAGCTGTCTCACAGTGTGGTATGGAAGCTGAACTGTTGCTGAGCGTAAGGCGATGCAGCGGGTGGTGAAAACTGCCCAGCGCATCACAGGGACTCCACTTCCATCCATTGAGGAAATCCAGAGGAAGCACTGTCTGCGTCGAGCTCACAGTATTCTTAAGGACTCCTCCCACCCGGCCCACGAACTGTTCTCTCTCCTGCCTTCAGGCAGACGGTTCAGGCTACCACGGACAAGAACCAGCAGACTTAGGAACAGCTTTTTTCCCAGAGCTGTTTCCTTGCTGAACTCCTCTGCCCCCCCCCATACACTCCTGATAATCACTGCACTGTACTATCACTTTGTACTGCACATATCACTTTATGTATAGCACATATCACTTTATGTATATATATATAACTTATTTGAACTGTATCCTGCACTTGCTGCTTATTGCACTTCTGGTTAGACCTAAACTACATTCGTTGCCCTGTACTTGTACATGTGTAATGACAATAAAGTTGAATCTAATCTAATCTAATCTAATCTGCAAGAACACAGGTAAAATATTTTAGTTTAAAAATTTACTTATGAGTAATATACACAGTGGATTGTTAACCCCCTTGAAAGTCACAATAACTATGCATGAAAAACGATTTGTTCACATTTTTTTAATCATTCAGTAAAAAAGTGAAATTTACTTTACTTTACTTAGCAGACACTTTTATCCATAGCGACTTACAAGAGGAAGACACCAGCAATTCTCATTCGGTTTCTATAGATTTTGAGTTACAAAACTAAGAGCCCTGATAAGGCCTAACTTGTCAGGAATAGAACACGCTAGAGAACTGTTAAGTGCTAGACTAAATGTTTTAGATTTTATAATGGTCTCAGGATGCTTCACTTTTGGCACAAAACAGGATTGATGGTAGTGTTCACCTTTTCTTCTCTGGACAATAATTTTTCCAGATGCCCCAAACAACTGCAAAGGGGCTTCATCTAAGAAAATGACTTTACCCCAGTCCTCAGCAGTCCAATCTCCGTACTTTTTGTACAGCGCATGTGCATGTGTTAGTGTTAGACTCGTCTGAAATACTTTTTAAACAAGTGGGTTTTCAACTGTTTCTTAAAGGTGGTAGTAGTCTCAGCTAGTCAAATGGAGCAGGGCAAGTCGTTCGGGAGTCGATTGGGATCGGAAACCCCATGAAGAGGGTATTTTTAGTCTCATTTCATTTGCAGATCTGAGAGGGCATGCAGGAGTGTAGCTAGCTAGAACTACAGTGAACTACAGTGACAATGTATTTCCAAAGTTAAAAGTTTTGTAGATATTTCTAGGGGCAGTGGTGGCCTAGAAGCTAAGAAAACGAACCCGTAATCAGAAGGTTGCTGGTTTGAATCCCAAACTGCCAAGGTGTTACTGAGGTGCCACTGAGCAAAGCACCGTCCCCACTCACTGCTCCCCGGGCACCTTTCATGGCTGTCCACTGCTCACCAAGGGTGATGGGTTAAAAGCAAAGGACATATTTCGTTGTGTGCACCTTTAGAAGCTCCAAGTTTAAGCAAATTAATATTTAATATCGCAACCATGACAATTATTTGACTATCCTATTCCGTACCCACTTAATCCAAGCAGGGATCGCAGAATACACCACAGTCATCAATTAACCTATTGTACATGCTTTTGAGTGGTGGGAGAAAAACTATACCATGCTTATGCATCTTTGAGACTGGGTTTCTTGTCAGTTCTGAGAAGGGTTTGGCTGCAGATCGACTGAGATGCCAGAGGTTTACTGTGTTGTCAGTTGCTTTCTTCCTGTTTATTTATGATGATGGCAATGTTCGCAACTTTAAAACATTTTAATACTATTAATTGCGTTACATTCTTGATTAATGATTTTGAGTTTTAATAAGTTGCCTCTGATTAAAGAAGGGCTTCTCAAAATTTGTAATGCCAATTTAAGTCAAATTTATTTGTAATGTAATGTTAATTGGAATGTAATGTTTATGGGAAATAAATAAATGTAAGGAGAGGAATGTCTGACCGCTAGATAGTTATGTTTCTGAGACAGTGAACTCAATTTTTTTTATAAATTTGCAGCAACAATGCTCTATAATATCTGAAATTTTACTTATGTTGCAACATAGAATTCAGCTGACCTGTGTGAATTTTTTGATTCTCTATGTTGTCTGTGTATCAACATCATTACAAATTCTGCATGTACAGTACAGGCCAAAAGTTTGGAGACACCTTCTCATTCAATGTGTTTTCTTTATTTTCATAACCATTTACATTGGTAGATTTTCACTGAAGGCATCAAAACTATGAATGAACACCTTATGCAATTTTATAACATATTATATATGACAAGCATTACACAAGAACCAGCTTCATGTATTAGTCCTAAATTACATACAACTTTGTAAAGTTACAACAGGTATAAAGCCAATTAAGCACAGAATCTATCCAGCATATATGTGGACAGGGCAGTTTAGGATGATAGATACTGCAAAGGCTGATTTTATAATATCTAGTATATACAGAGTAAAGTTATGTGTATACAAATCATATCTGTCAGTCAACTTCTGGGCCAAATCCTGACTTCATAATCAGTGTTTAATGATTGACCACAAGTTCTCAATTGGATTAAGGTCCGGGGAGCTTCCTAGCCATGGATCCAACATTTCAACCTTTTGTTCCTCAAGCCATTTAGCCATCTCTTTGGCCTTATGGCACGGCGCTCCATCATGCTAGAAAAGGCTTTGTTCTTCACCAAACTGTTCTTGGATGTTTTGGTACTTTATTCATTAATGTGTTCTTAGGCAAAATTGTGAGTGAGCCAACTCCCTTGGATTAGAAGAAGCCGCATACATGAATAGTCTCAGGATGCTTCACTTTTGGCACAAAACAGGATTGATGGTAGTGTTCACCTTTTCTTTTCTGGACAATAATTTTTCCAGATGCCCCAAACAACTGCAAAGGGGCTTCATCTAAGAAAATGACTTTCCTGAGTCCTCAGCAGTCCAATCTCTGTACTTTTTGCAAAATATCTGTCTGTCCTTGATGTTTTGCTAGGAGAGAAGTGGTTTCTTTGCTGCCCATCTTGAATCCAGGCCATCTTCCTAAAGGCTTCGGCTAAAAGATGCAATTGCACTCACACCTTTTGGCTGCCATTCCTGAGCAAGATATGAACTGGTGGTGCCTTAATCCCACATCTGAATCATATTTAGAGATGGCCCTGGTGCTGAATGTTCTATTTGTAGTTAGAACTCTGGCTGCTTGAGGCCCAAGTACAATAGGTTCTGCCTTATCAGGGTTTAACAGAAGAAAGTTGGTGAGAATCCTTTATACACAAGAACATGGAACATTTTAGAGCATTGCAAAACAATCTTTTTTGACGTACTTGAAGCACTAAAGTGGTCCCCTGACATGAAAGTTTCACTTTGTGAGATTATTTGAAATTAATACGAGTTCCCCTAGCCTATGGTCCTGCAGTGGCTAGAAATTGCGATAGGTGTAAAGACAGCTTCCGCTATTCTGTTTCGCCACTCATAGAGCGGCACCTCAGACGATCGGATCTGGAATTTGTGCCCTTATGTTGTCCAGATTATTTCTCACCCCTCCCCTAAAACATTTCCACCGACCGTCATGGCTTCCAAGCATCGCAGTCGCTCGGTGAGTGGATGTAAAAATTAGCACAAACATATTTCTTTTGGTTATCACGAGAGACTCCGAACAAACAATGGGTTAATTTTTTTTTTTTTTTTTTTTTTAAACACAGACACGGCTTCCTGTCTGCGCTAAACATTGTGGTTGGTTGATGGTTTGAACGCGACGTTTCTACGCATGCCCCTTGACTTCTATATGCCTCTCTTCACTTTGTCCCGCCTCTCTTTTCCTAATTAGCATTTAAAACTACACACACTGAAACGGCGCATCCTGGGGAAATCTCCGTTGGACTGTTGGACTGGATAAGGTGGTTGTAATTCTGCACCAGTGGTGGCCTAGCGGGGCAGACGAACCTAGCCGCTAACGCGCATCGGCGAGTGACTAAGGACGACAATGGACTTCAAAGAGGCGCATTGTGATGACGTTTACGTTTTTGCCAACAACTGGAGTTCACCACGTGTAGAATAAAATAATATTTTTATAAATGCTAAATAGAAATGTAATTATTTTTGCATAGCCCCAGCCCCAAAAGACAATTTAATAAGCATTACAGTTTATGACGTATTATTTCTGACGTCGTTTTCATGCGTTTATTCGTGACGTTCT
Source organism: Denticeps clupeoides (assembly GCF_900700375.1). Classification (NCBI taxonomy): domain Eukaryota; kingdom Metazoa; phylum Chordata; class Actinopteri; order Clupeiformes; family Denticipitidae; genus Denticeps; species Denticeps clupeoides. The sequence continues at coordinate 1,280,512 of NC_041722.1, read as the reverse complement.
TACTGCCATGTCCTTCATTCGCGTTTCAGTTCATTATACAAAATAAAATTAATGTATTTAAAGCGTTACTACTAATTGTGGCTTTATCGTTACATTAACTCTGGCCTCTGTCGTGCTGTTTGTGTTTTTTGGAAAATGAAGAAATGGTGCTCCTTCAGAGGTAACATTTCATCAAACATAGTCAAACTACGTGTAAGCCAGGGACCGACATTTATATATGTATTTCTTTGTTTTCAGAGCTCCAGCGATGGCCTATATTGTTCGTCCAAAGGATTATGTACAGCCCGTGTGCTTTTCAAAAGAAACCAAGAGCCATTTCGTCTAAAGCTGTATACTCCAGGTACTGCAAAATCATGGATGTTTCCAGCAGTGTGAGTTTGATATACATTATAGACAGAAGCAGAAAGTAAAAATCCACGAAGATTTTGTTCATTGATTATAATTTAGCCCACCCATGAACAGAATAAATGTCTCAGTATACCTCAGGCCTGGTAGTTCATGTTACCCCACAACCACCAACAGATAACATTCATGCTTTTCTTCAGCTGTTCCAATTTTTCAGTTTGTTGTCCATCAACACAGAATGAGTGAAATTGTTCCCTCATTTTAAAAAAAAGTAATGAGCTTGATTTACCCCATTCTTATTTATAGTAGAGTTGGGATGATGTGACAGAAGGTGTTGATGAATAATCATAATTGTAGCTCTAGTCACCATGCCTAGCCGAAGTTTACTGCCAGAGTAGCATGTAACTCTTCAATTTCAGAGAAGGATTACCAAGCTGGCAGCAAACCCGAGGAATATTTGGGAGACAATCTGGAGGCACCAAACAACAGTCTCTTGATGACATTGCAAAGGGCATCAGGGAACGGGAGTACAAAAGAATTGTGGTTATGGCAGGCGCAGGGATAAGTACACCCAGCGGTATCCCAGATTTCAGGTGAATTTAATATGTCTTTATACTAAAGATGAAGGACTTTTTTTTTTTTTTTTTTTTTCTAAAAAAAAAAAAACAAAAAAAAAAAAAAAACAAAACACTAATATGTCACAATTTCTCACATGGGCTACACTGTTACAGCAGTTAGTGATGTGGCCTCACCACTCCAATCATTGTGAGGGACCTTGGTTTGTGGAATTTGCATGCTCTTTGGAATCAGATTTGCATTGAACATGCTGCATAAATTACATAACACTGTGGAAATAGACAACGCATGTATAGCACATCATGGTCAATATATTTGTTAAACATTTACAATTTATTAATCATGAACTGGATCAACAAGGACCATGGCTGCTTCTTTGTGCCTTCATTCTTAAATCTCATTCTTCTAGTACTGAAAAACGTCTGGGATGTACATGTCACTCAAATACTTGTCATTTTACTTTTCATGTCAATTATTTTCTCACATCAGTAATTTTTTGCTTAAAAAAGGTTTTGTTCAATAATTATGCCACAAAGTTGATTCTATGAATGCTGTCCCCGTGTTGGCGTAGGTTTCCATTGTGTTCTCCGGTTTCCTTCTGTCATCCATAGACATGCATGCTCTGAATTGTTCATAGGGGTGAGTGTGCTAATGACTATGAACCAGAAGACCCAGGTTCAAATCCCACTTATTACCAATGTGTCCCTGAGCAAGACACTTAACCCTAAGTTGCTCTGATTGTAAGTTGCTCTGGATAAGGGCATCTGATAAATGCTGTAAATGTAAAAATGACTGGTGTGTGCCCACTGAGGCTGCAGAGGAATAAGTATTTATGGTAAGTGGGTGAGTCAGTATTACAATGAATTCATCCTCTAAGTAAATCACTTTTAGTTGATTTAGGGAAGTTTTTCATGGGCGATTTAATTAGCTGGGACAGAGTGTCCTTCCCTATGAATGTCCTTCATTTTGCCATTCATTCTTGTCACACATTTTCTTACATATCTGTACACAGGACTCCTGGGAGTGGACTATATGACAACCTTCAGCAATATAACTTGCCCTATGCAGAAGCCATTTTTGAAATAAATTTTTTCCACCATAACCCCAAGCCCTTTTTTGCTCTGGCAAGAGAGCTGTACCCAGGAAACTACCAGCCAAACATCACACACTACTTTGTTTGCCTGCTTCACATCAAGAACCAGCTGCTCAGAATGTACACCCAAAACATTGATGGACTAGAAAGAAGTGAGTTTTGACTATGTAAACCATTTTAACAGTATTTTGTACAACTACGATAGTAAAAGTAATTTGCATGTATCTAAGTGGCAGGCATCCCCTCAAAGATGCTGGTGGAAGCTCACGGTACCTTTGCCACTGCAACTTGCACTGTATGTCAGCGAAATTACAAAGGAGAGGAGCTGCATGTGAGTAGGAATTCTTTGCAATTCCTTCTGATTAGTTTCATGAGTCAGAATTAGGTTTGAATTTTATTGCCACATTATTTACAAAGAAAACACAAGGAATTTAAATTAATTTCAATAAATGAAAAAATGTCATTTAACAACAATAAGACAAATTAGGTGCATTGAATAAATGTAATATGAACAGATGGACAATTAATCTAAAGTAAATGACATTAAAGCAATATGTCTGTACTTTCATTTATTATATATATGAGTGTGAGTTTGTGTGTGTGTGTAAATAAAATACAGTTTCTCACACACACACAGAGTACAGGCCAAAAGTTTGGACACACCTTCTCATTCAATGTGTTTTCTTTATTTTTATGACCATTTACATTGGTAGATTCTCTCTGAAGGCATCAGAACTATGAATGAGCACAGGTGGAGTTATGTAGTTAACAAAAAAAGGTGAAATAACTGAAAACATGTTTTATATTATAGATTCTTCAAAATAGCCACCCTTTGCTCTGATTACTGCTTTGCACACTCTTGGCATTCTCTCAATGAGCTTCAAGAGGTAGTCACCTGAAATGGTTTTCCAACAGTCTTCCCAGTTCCCAGAGGTGTTTAGCACTTCACTCTGCCTTCCTGCTCACCCCAAACCATCTTGATTGGGTTCAGGTGACTGTGGAGGCCAGGTCATCTGCCGCAGCACTCCATCACTCTCCTTCTTGGTCAAATAGCCCTTACACAGCCTGGAGGTAAGTGTGAAGTGATTGTCACTTGTGATATTTAACCCATCACCCTGAGTGAGCTGTGGGCAGCCATGACAGGCACCCGGGGAGCAGTGTGTGGGGACGGTGCTTTGCTGAGTGGCACCTTGGCGGATCAGGATTTGAACTGGCAACTTTATGATTACGGGGCCGCTACCGTAACCACTAGGCCACCACTGCCCCAAAGCACGGCACTGCCTTCTTCGTGACTGGCTCGTCCGGGATTTGAACCCGGGACCTCTCGCACCCTAAGCGAGAATCATACCCCAATGAGCCAATATAAAAAATATCAGGGGAGAGCACGAAAGCAGTCCCCCACTACCTGAAATTATGCAGTCGAGATTCCCACATTTGGGGAATTTGCAGGGGTCAGCACAGCCAAAGTGGAATGGCTGAGCCTCGCCCTGGGTGAACCGCCTTCTTGATCACAGTATCTCCCCTGCCAGAGGTGTGTTTGGAGTCATTGTCCTGTTGAAAAATAAATGATAGTCCAACTAAACGCCAACCGGAGGGGATGGCATGTCACTGCAGGATACTGTGGTAGTCATGCTGGTTCAGTGTGCCTTCAATTTTGAAAAATCCCCAACATTGTCACCAGAAAAACACCCCCACACCATTACACCTCCTCCTCCATTCTTCACAGTTGGAACCAGGCATGTGGAATCCATCCATTCACCTTTTCTGAGTCTCACAAAGACACGGTGTTTAGAACCAAAGATCTCAAATTTGGACTTGTCAGACCAAAGCAGATTTCCACTGGTCTAATGTCCATGCCTTGTGTTTCTTGGCCCAAACAAATCTCTTCTGCTTGTTGCCCCTCCTTAGCAGTGGTTTCCTGGCAGCTATTAGAACATGAAGGCCTGATTTGTGCAGTCTCCTCTTAACTGTTGTTCTAGAGATGGGTCTTAAACTAGAACTATGTGTGACATTAATCTGGTCTCTGATCTGAGCTGCTGATAACTTGCGATTTCTGAGGCTGGTGACTTGGATGAACTTGTCTTCAGAAGCAGATGTTACTCTTGGTTTGGTTTTTCTTTCCTGGGTTGGTCCTCATGTTTGCCAGTTTTGTTGTAGTGCTTCATGGTTTTTGCGACTACACTTGGGGACACAATTAAAGTCTTTTCAATTTTCCAGATTGACTGACCTTAATTTCTTAAAGTAATGACGTTTTTCTTAAAGCCACTCGTTTTTCTTTAGTTGGCTGATTGGGTCTTGCCATAATATGAATTTTAACAGTTGTGTAGTAACCTGACTTCTGCACAACACAACTTATGGTCCCGACCCCTTTGATAAAGCAAGAAATCCACTAATTAACCCTGATAAGGCACACCTGTGAAGTGAAAACCATTTCAGGTGACATGAGAGAATGTCAAGAGTGTGCAAAGCAGTAATTAGAGCACAGGGTGGCTATTTTGAAGAAACTAGAATATAATTTTTCAGTTATTTCACCTTTTTTTTGTTAAGTACATAATCTACCAATATAAATGGTCATGAAAATAAGGAAACACATTGAATGAGAGGGTGTGTCCAAACCTTTGGCCTGTACTGTATATATACTGTGTGTGTGTGTGTGTATATATGTGTGTATATATATATATATATATATATATATATATATATATATATATATGTGTGTGTGTGTGTGTGTATATATTTGTGTATACATATACACACAAACCGGATTCCAAAAAAGTTGGGACACTAAACAAATTGTGAATAAAGACTGAATGCAATGATGTGGAGATGGCAAATGTCAATATTTTATTTGTAATAGAATGTAGATAACAGATCAAACATTTAATCTGAGTAAATATCATTGTAAAGGAAAATATGTTGATTCAAAATTTCACGGTGTCAACAAATCCCAAAAAAGTTGGGACAAGTAGCAATAAGAGGCTGGAAAAAGTTCATTTGAGCATAATGAAGAGCTGGAAGACCATTTAACACTAATTAGGTCAAAAGGAGCTTCTCAGAGTTGCAGTGTCTCTCAGAAGCCAAGATGGTTAGAGAATCACCAATTCCCACAATGTTGCACAGAAAGATAGTGGAGCAATATCAGAAAGGTGTTGCGAAAAATTGCAAACTGTGCATAACATCATCTGAAGATTCAGAGAATCTGGAACAATCTCTGTGCGTAAGGGTCAAGGCCGTAAAACCATACTGGATGCCCGTGATCTCCGGGCCCTTAAACGATACTGCACAACAACCAGGAATGCTACTTAAAGGAAATCACAGAATGGGCTCAGGAATACTTCCAGAAACCAATGTCAGTAAACACAATCCAACGTGCCATCCGCTGTTGCCAGCTGAAACTCTACAGTGCAAAGAAGTAGCCATTTCTAAGCAAGATCCACAAGCTCAGGCTTTTCACTGGGCCAGGGATAATTTAAAATAGAGTGTGGCAAAATGGAAGACTGTTTTATGGTCAGACAAGTCATATTTCGAAGTTCTTTTTGGAAATCTGGGACACCATGTCATCCGGACCAAAGAGGACAAGGACAACCCAAGTTGTTATCAATGCTCAGTTCAGAAGCCTGCATCTCTGATGGTATGGGGTTTCATGAGTGCGTGTGGCATGGGCAGCTTGCATGTCTGAAAAGGCACAATCAATGCAGAAAAATATATTCAGGTTCTAGAACAACATATGCTCCCATCCAGACGACATCTCTTTCAGGGAAGACCCTGCATTTTTCAACAAGATATTGCCAGACCACATTCTGCATCAATCACAAAATCATGGCTTCATAGGAGAAGGATCCGGGTACTGAAATGGTGTGACAAAGAAGGCCCAAGGTGATTGAACAGCCTGTATTAGACAAGAATGGGAGAGCATTCCTATTTCTAAACTTGAGAAAGAGGTCTCTTTGGTCCCCAGACGTCTGTTGAGTGTTGTAAGAAGAAGGGGAGATGCCACACAGTGGTGAAAATGGCCTTGTCCCAACTTTTTGGGGATTTGTTGACACAATGAAATTCTGAATCAACATATTTTCCCCTTAAAATGATACATTTTCTCAGTTTAAACTTTTGTTCCATGATTTATGTTGTATTCTGAATAAAATATTTGAAGTTGGCACCTCCACATTATTGCATTCAGTTTTTATTCACGATTTGTTTAGTGTCCCAAATTTTTTGGTATCGGGTTTGTATATATATTGTCCAACAAGCATTATTATAGTAGATTAGACATTTTATAAAATAGGAACAATAACATATTGTTATTTACATATTTTAGTCATAATGAATGCAGCAGGTATGATGAAACAATCTGGCAATATTTTGTAAGCAAAATGTATCCAGTGCAAATTCAATGTAACAAAATCACAGATTAACATCAGTGTTGAACAATGCAAGAATTCTGCATCTCTAGATCTGACAATCTAGTAATAAAGGTTTGGAAAAAAACATATTTTGTAGTTTTTAAGAAAGCCTAAGGCACTGCTACACAGTTATACTTATGCACTCCAGAACACACTGGAGCTTTACACACATCTGCATAATTTAACCATGCCTTTGAAGTAGTGGTTTGCCTAGCGGGTAAGAAAACAGTCCCGTAATCAGTTCGAATTGCAGTTCGAATCCCGAACCGCCAAGTTGCTGCCTCGGGATTGGTTAAAAGCATTTCACTGTGTGCATTGGATGCTGTGCTATGGTGACCACAGTAATATGACCACAGTAATATGTATTTTTTCAGCTTTTACTCTAACTGACATTATTATTTTAAATATACTAGGGATGCTTACTTCGATTAATTTTCCCAACCGACAACCGCTGTTTGTTGTCCAAACATTAATCGTTAACAGATTAGAATATTAAATTACAATTGAATGAAAATAGAACTGAGGATTGTGAATTTTTTTTTTATTTTAACATGTGCGAACATATCAAGAACAGAATCTGGATTCACACATCGTCAAATTTTCACACACCTACAGCATTTCCGACAACAGAGAAAAACAATAAAAATGAAATAAATAGGCATGCACTAAATATTTTTACTTAAATTTCAAATTAAGATTACAAAACGAAAACACGCTGAAATCCCTTTTAAGATTTTTTCAGCAAATTTTTTCAGTGGCTTGTTGAGGAGTGGTGTAGTCATCGCCCAGGAGCAACATTATGGCATTGCTCTTGTTGGGTTTTGTATCTTCAGCTTGTGCAGCAGACACCGCTTTCTCATCACCTTCTGTAGTGACCATTTTGAAAGCACAGCACATTTCAATAAGCTTGGTTTTAGGCTTCTTCCTCCGCTTTTGCAAAAAAACTAAGATGTTTATGGCGAGGGTAAAGGATAGAGTCAATAGGTGCTGGTTTGGCCATCAACTCATCTGAGTCAACCTATGGCAAGCAGTATCCTTATAATTAGTTCATTCATCATTGTCGTCGTCTACCTCCACTTATCTGGGTCCGGGTCGCAGGGGCAACATCCCAAGTAGGGAATCAGCCCTCTCCCCAGCCACCTCCAGGACCCCAAGGCGTTCCCAGACCAGACTGGAGATATAATTTCTCCAGCGTGTCATGGGTAGACCCGGGGTCCTCCTGCTATCAGGACATGCCCGAAACACCTTCCCAGGGAGGTGTCCAGGTGGCATACTGACCTGTTGCCCGAACCACCTCAACTGGCTCCTCTCTATGTGGAGGAGCAGCGGTTCTACTCCGAGTCCCTCCCAAATGACCGAGCTCCTCACCCTATCTCTTACAGAGCTCTACGGAGCCCTGCGCCCTACGGAGGAAGCACCCTATGGAGGAAACTCATTTTGGCCCCTTGTTATCTGTGATCTCGTTCTTTCCATGACCATAGATGAGGATTGGGATGTAGATCGACCTGCCCCAATCAGCCTGTCGATATCCTGCTCCCTTCTTCCCTCACTCATGAATAAGACCCCGAGGTACTTAAATTTGAGGCAGGACCTCTCTCCCGACCCGGAGTTGGCAAGCCACTCTTTTCTGGTCAAGAACCATGGTCTCAGATTTGGAGGTGCGGATCCACATCCCAGCCACTTCACACTTGGCTGCGAACGTAGGAGGACCACATCACCTGCAAAAAGCAGAGACGAGAGTCCAAACTCGACACCCTCCACACCATGGCTGCGCCTAGAAATTCTGTCCATATAGGTTATGAACAGAACCAGTGACAAAGGGCAACCCTCACCGGGAACAAGTCCGACTTACAGCCGGCTATGTGGACCAAACTCACGCTCCTCTGGTACAGGGACCCTTAACAAAAGGCCATCCACCCCATACAAACTCCTTCCACGCCCACGTCCTTCTTCAGCCTGACTGATCCCCTAACCTCTGGTGTCTACCAGTGGGTATGGGGGTTCCATGACTGGCACCTTACGACCACAGCTAGAAACAATTGCAGAACGGAACAAGGTCCAATCGGACTCAATGTCCCCCCACTGCTATCAGGACGCGGTCAAAGTTTGGATCTGCCAGGACTACTTGCCATCTTCCTCTGCCATCTGATCCAACTCACCACCAGGTGGTGATCAGTTGACAGCTCCACTCCTGTCTTCACCCGATTGTCCAAAACTTATGGCCGCAGGTCAGATGATACGACTACAAAGTCATGCGACCTAGGCTGCCCTGGTATCAAGTGTACCGATGGGCTCACCCTTTACCTAAGACCAAGGGGCACCTACCAGGGGCACCAAGTGCCTGAGACAACATAGCTCTTAGGATCATTAGGGCTCTCAAACTTCTCCATCATGATAAGGTGACGGTTCAAGGAGGAAATAATTAGTTAATTAATAAATAAAAGTGATTATCATCTATCTCCCTGTGGTCAATTAAGGACTGCTAAACCTTGAACACTTACTCTGTGGCTATCCTCCTTGGCTCTCATCATGTGTTTGTTCAGGAGGCTGAATGTGATGGGGTAAATGTTGGAAATTGACATTACATTTACATTTAGAGTTCTGGAATCCTGCAGCTTTGTTACCGTTCTGTCAGACAGAACAGCTGTAACAGTCCATCTTTGTTCAAGAAGTGTTTTTACACAATTGAACGAGCTGGTGTTTCGGAAGCTTCATTTGTTCTTGTTTAGCTTCCAGTGAATGTGTCCTGTGGCTGAAGTGGCTAACAAGCCCAGTTGGAATAATAACACGATGCACATTAAATCCATAATTTACATCAAGCTGCAGTGCCCCAGTTCACTTGTCCTGGAGAGTTTGCAGCCACGATGTTGCATGCATTGTCATGAACACATGCAGACAATTTCCCATTTAGACCCCAGGTCTCCACCGCATCAACTAGTTTAGCTGCAAGGTTCTCAGCTGTGTGTCTGCTTGTCATACTCTGTGTTAGAAGGACAGCTGAATTAACTTGCAAGTTCTCATCTATGTAGTGGCAAGTTATTGTTATATAGCTTTCTGTTGTCTAGCAGTTAGTCATAAGGGCCACAAACTTTGTACAACTGAGTTGTGTTTTAAGCGATTTTTTCCCTCTCCTCAAAACAGGTTTCAATTCTGCGGGTAATAGGTATTGATGGGATATCATAATTAGGCTCAACAAACCTTCACCACAGATGACGCTGATGGGCATAATGTCCTTAACTATCATTGAGCAGATTCTCTGAGTTATCTCTTCAAATCGCCGTGCATCACATCTTGAGGGCAATGTTTGTTGTTTTTCATTGCACAATACTTATGGATGTTTGCTTTGCAAGTGATATTGCATCGTACTTGTACTACTGGTGTGTTTTAAAACCGTGTAACATATTTTGCAAGTCAATTTTTTCTGCCCTTCTATCGAAATGGTCCCAAACAGTTATTTTTTCGCTCGCTTTAGTTTGCTTGCCCAGCAAAACATGTCTGAAGGCACGTATGGTTGCATGTGATAACGCCCCATGAGTTCACAAATAGCATATGTTTAGCATATTTATGCCGCAAAACTTTATACTACTAAAAATATTTTTTTATATATATAAACATTTTAAACCATTTAACTAAGAGTAATAATAGGTTATAATCAATTCTTTCGTTTAACATTTTAACGGTCAGTAAGAGCATCCCTAAAATATACTAATTTCAAGTGTTTATAATGTTTGTTTCTACTTGTATTACACTTTATTACTGCATCCCAGCTTGAAGATGCCTGCTTGGCAAATGTTTGTTTTTTTTTCCTCACACAGAAAGTGTAGCTAAAACACAATCTATTTGATCAAAATACATGCATTACTTCAGCTGTACAGTATTTTGTTCTTTTTTTCTTTTTGATAGGATGATATAATGGAGGGAATGATACCCAAATGCTCTACCTGTAAGGGTGTGGTCAAGCCTGATATTGTATTCTTCGGGGAGGAGCTGCCTCAGAATTTCTTCATGCACCTCACTGACTTCCCTTTAGCTGATCTGCTGATCATTATGGGCACTTCATTAGAGGTAATGCATCATATGGTATGGATGGTCTGAAGGGAACTGTACACTTTTTCTTTGAAGAATATTTGATATCGACAAATTGTAATGCCTGCAGGTGCAGCCATTTGCAAGTCTATCTGGAGCAGTACGTGGTTCTGTGCCACGGCTCCTGATCAACAGAGACCCGGTGGGGCCTTTTGCTTGGGGGTCTCAGCACCAGAATGATGTGGCTGAGCTCGGGGATGTGGTGAATGGGGTGGCCAAGCTGGCTGATGCTCTGGGCTGGACAAAGGAACTGGAAGTTCTCATGGCTGATGGTGCTAAAAAAGGTATGATGTAAAGGTGACTTTTTTTTTTTTTTAATGAAGAATTTGTCCAACCTCCATTTGTTTCTTTCACCTTTTCTCAGGTATCTCAAAGTGAAGAATAATCTCTTGTTTTTTTAAATAACTCATTCTGGGCAAAGGATGTGTATGTGAAGGTAAAGTTTGGCAAAAAATAGGAAACCTTTTGTTCTTACTTTCAGTGTACTTTGCTTCTCAAACTTACTGCAGAAGGCAGTAAGCCTTTAACTTAGTAGTAGTCTGTAACTACATGGTTTTCAATAGGCCATCTGAATCACACCAGTATGATTCTTGAGCAGTAGTAATGATTTAATGGGAAAACATTTAATTTCATTAAAATGTAAATTACGGATTAATTAGTGTTTTGTTTTTAAGAATTTCTTGATATTGTTTGACTGTCAAATACAGTTTCTACAGAACACTGAAGGATTTGCGTTATATTTATGACTTTTGTCCCAATTAATTTTATGACAGAAGTCATAAATATAACGCAAATCCTCCAGTGTTTTGTTGTGCTGGTAACTGTGTTTAACCCCAGTCAGGAACTATGTTTAAGAAACAGTGTTAATAAAAAATATACAGAAATTATAGTTTTTTTTTTTGTTTTTTTTTTTTTTTTAGATAATTATCCAATGCTTCATGTCTCACTTGGGAGTCGATTTCTTAAATGGATCAATCATGTGCTGTCAACACAAACACTTGGACGCGCAGGTCACCAGTTGATCAGTAACACGGGCTTGCACATGCTTATCCCTCACCGCAACCTGCAGAGCTGTCGCAAATGTGAAAATGAGCGCTGAGAGTCTGAGCACTGAATTTGAAATTGGAGAAGCGAATTTGCATTCCATTTTTAAGGATGTAAAATGCAGATTCAATTTACTTGATATTCTGATGCAATTTAATATGCTCATATTCAGTTTGTACAATTCAATTGTAGTTCGTGCAGAAGCGCAGAAACGAGACATTCTGAGAACAAGGATTTATTTATAAGAAACAAAACTGGCATGACTACAAATAACAATTGCCAGGTCAAGTTCACAAAAATGTCAGAGCGGCTGAAGGGCAGAACCACGGTGCCTCTTATCCCCCATCTGAATTGGCTTCAGCTGGAGACAGCACCTGTGGCCAATCCTGACAGCAACACACTACAATGCCAAATAATGTTCATATAACAGCAATAACATGTGAAATAATATTATTATTCAGAACTATACCATCTCTTATCTGATCCTCTTACAAAGTTAGAGTAAAAGTAATCACACTTCTTTACACTCACTCGGATAGTCGTGCTTGATCTGAGTGCAGCGATTGACATCATCGATCACGCTATTCTCCTTGCCAGGTTAGAGAATGTTATTGGGATTAAGGGAACAGCCCTTGTATGGTTCAGATCATATCTGACCAACTGATATCAGTTTGTGGATATCAATGGTGTTCCGTCTTCACATAGTAAAGTAGAGTTTGGTGTTCCACAAGGTTCTGTCCTAGGTCCGTTACTTTTTTCCCTATACATGTTACCTTTAGGTGACGTCATCCGCAAACAAGGTATTAGCTTTCATTGCTACGCTGACGACACACAGCTGTATCTTTCAGCAATGCCAGATCAAAGAGAATTGTCTGAAGGACATTAGACAGTGGATGCTCACCAACTATCCTGTTAAACCCTGACAAGACAGAAGCTCTTGTACTTTGGTCTCAAGCAGCCAGACATAAGCTGGCTGACTACATCATAACCCTGGATAGCCTTTCTATTTCTCCAAGTATTAAAGTAAAGGATCTAGGTGTCATCATTGATGCAGGTCTCTCATTCAATTTGCACGTAGATAATGTCATTCATTAGCATTCTTCCACCTTAGAAATATTGCGAAAATAAGAAATATCATTTCAATGCATGATGCATGAAATTTATTGCATTTATTACATCAAGGTTAGATTACTGCAATGCATTACTGTCTGGATGCTCTAGTAGGTGCATGCGTAAACTCCAGCTAGTACAGAATGCTGCAGTTCTAACTAGAACTAGCAAATTTGACCACATCCCCCAGTCTTACAATCACTGCTCTGGTTACCCATCAAATTTAGTATTGACTACAAAATCCTACTTTTGACCTATAAAGCTCTAAATGGTCTTGCCCCGCAATACCTGAGTGAACTTTTAGTTTTTTACGACCCGCCATGCCCCCTTCGATCAATGGGTGCAGGGTCACTACTGGTACCAAAAGTACAGAAGGTCACAGCTGGGAGCCGATCCTTCTCCTATAGAGCACCACAGTTGGATTGCTTGTCAGTGTCCGGGATTCAGTCACAGTCTCAGTGTTTAAATCCAATCTCAAAACCTATGTGTTTTCTCTGGCTTTTTGTTAAAGTCCTAGACACTAATTTCACTTAACTTTGACACAGAGTCAATTATAAAGACCAGTTTATCACTGTTAGACACAGACAAAGTTAAATTCACCCTAGTTAGGCTGTCCTAGTTTGGGTACCGGGCCACTGTAGCATGACCGATACCACATATTTCAGTATCGGTCGTACAGTGCCACCGTCTGCCACTGCTTCTGTTTGTTTTCTCCGAGACACGGAATCAAGCGCACAGACTACTGGCAGGCTCCAGTGAAGAGACAAGCAGATAAATCCTGGTTCCTGACAACTGCTAAACAAGGACATAGCATGAAACGAACCAGAGGGTCACCACAGCCAGCATCACCATTACAACTACAGCACTACAGCTTCAGGGATCTTCAAGTGGACCAGTAGCATCATTATGGGCACGTAATCTAGACCATGACACTGGACTACATTCTGGACTTCTCCAACCCTACAACTGTAGGACTTATTATTATATTGTACAAATCATCACCAGCCCTGCACTGACATCATTTGCAGGCTCACTCTACCCTGGAAGGGGGTCCCTCTCTGTATCACTTCTTCCTAGTGCTGCACGATTAATCTAATCGCAATCGTAATCACAATGTCAGTCGGTGCGATTACATGATCGCAAAAAGCTGCAATTTAAATGATTAGTACATGGATTGGATCGGCAACATATCCGATCCATTCTCTCTAAGTTTGCGAGCTGACTGAAGTCTCACTACATTTCATCTGACTGAAGTCTCACTTCAGTCAGATGTGACGTGTTTGGTCACATGACTTTCGATTCGGAGACATATGGTTAGACGCAGCATGACGCGCTGCATCGTACGTCAATGTCGGCGCCATACTGCGATAGGCTCTACTGTGGAATGAAGCATATACATGTCTATGGCGAGAGCATAAAAATGCCTCACTCTTGTGCTGCTTGGGGCTGTACAAACAGCTGTACGCTACAAACCAGATCCCGGGGTATTACATTTCATAGGTAAGGCTGGACAATTGTTTTGAATATATTTTCTCAAACTTTGAAGGTGTCCTAAAGGAATTCACCTCAGTTTACAATTCTTAACCTTAGCTAAGCTAGCAAAGCTATGCATCCCTGAGTTCAAGTCAGCCTCCAAACAACATTTGGTTAAATGTAAGAACTATAATACAGGATTTTATAATGGCCAAATATAATCAAAACAGTTGTTTAGCCTTACCAGGTTTTGTCGTTCGACAGTAATGTAAATATTTTTTTGTGATTATTTAATTTTGTAGAATATTGTATTTTGAAAGCACTGGACATTTCAAGTTGTTATAAGTAGTTTGTATGTTTCACTTTGAAATTAAACATTTCACTATTAGTATGGGGGGTGGTAGTAGCCTAGTGGGTAACACACTCGCCTATGAACCAGAAGACCCAAGTTCAAATCCCGCTTACTACCATTGTGTCCCTGAGCAAGACACTTAACCCTAAGTTGCTCCAGGGAGACTGTCCCTGTAACTACTGATTGTAAGTCGCTCTGGATAAGGGCGTCTGATAAATGCTGTAAATGTAAATGTAAATGTAAATGAGACTGTCCCCTGAAACTATTGATTGTAAGTCGCTCTGGATAAGGACGTCTGATAAATGCCGTAAATGTAATGTAAATGTGTCGTGTAGTGAGTATATCCAGGTAACGAGTATGCGACTTTTCATTGATATACAAGCAAGTGTCCTTTATCATATCGCAATCGCATATCGCAATATTGATCTCAATAATCGCAATATGTTTTTTTTCCCCAAATCGTCCAGCCCTACTTCTTCCCAAGGTTTCTTCCTTTCTTTTTTTTCCTCTCTCCTAGAGTTTTTCCTTGTGTGCAGAAGGGTCAAGTGTGGGGGGTGTCAACTGTAGGGCTTGTCAAAGCCCATTGAGACATACTGTATGTGATTTTGGGCTATATAAGAAATAAATGTTGTTGTTGTTGTTGTAGTCAAGGTTGACTGTATCCAAAACACATATGCTTGTGCAATGTTAAAACACTGAGAAAATGTAGTGTGTAAATGTATTTGCCAAGTCCAAAAGCCCCTGAGCAAGCCATAGGTGGTACAGTATTGATGAAACAGATATAACCTGATATAATTTGATATTAATAACAACAACAACATTAACTTCTTATATAGCCCAAAAGCACATACAGTATGTCTCAATGGGCTTTGACAGGCCCTACAGTTGACACCCCCACACTTGACCATTCTGCACTCAAGGAAAAGCTCCACACACAAAAAACTATAGGAGAGAGAAAAAAGAAAGCAAGAAACCTTGGGAAGTGATACAGAGTGATACAGAGAGGGACCCCCTTCAAGAGTAGAGTGAGCCTGCAAATAGTGTCAGTCCAGGGTTTGCGATTGTCCAATATCCAAAATGTTGTCCAATGTCATTGGGCACATTACATGTCCATTATGATGTTACTGGCAAGACACTTAACCCTAAGTTGCTCCTTGTAACTACTGATTGTAACCCTGTAACTACAAAGCAGTGACCCTGCTGACCTGGACCTGTTTTGACCGGCAATCATCCATCTGGAATGGATAAAGTGTCACGTCAACCACAAAACTACAGAAACGTATTTCCCTGGAATTTATAGGGTGTTTTTTAATATGTAAAATTTTTTATGCTAAAAACATTATGTACTGTATCATTGCATGCATGCTAGACTGCTATAACTATCACATCATATAAATGAGGATAATTGTGGTCTTGCTCAATCAGCATGTCCTCAAACATGACATCTTGACTGTTGAGTGCAGGTCTCGCAAAACTAGTCTAAAACCTTGTTTAGCAATTGCCAGGAACCAGGATTTATCTGCTGGCCTCTTCACTGGAGTCTGCCAGTAGTAGGTAGGTTTAATTCGGTGTCTCGGTGAGACAAACAGAAGCAATTTATAGGTTCCCTAACTAGGACAGCCTAACTAAGGTGAATTTAACACTGTGCTTAACAGGGTGACTGGGACTTTAACAGAAGGCCGGAGAAAACAAGTGTTTTCAGGTTAGATTTAAACACTGAGACTGTGTCCCTGACTGGGAGGATTAACACAACTGCAGAGCTCTATATGACTGCAGAGCTATATATGAGAAGGATCTGCTCCCAGCTGTGACCCTCTGTCTACTAAATACTCAGTATTGATTGCCTTGCACTGGTTTTTGACAAGCCTATCAAGGTCTACTAGAACAGTTGTTTTATGCTTCCAGACACCCGATGAAGATGTTGATCAACCTACAAGACCGAACACTGCTGCAGTCAGCATCACCACCGCCAATTGATTCTGCTTCTTCATCAAGCTTGTCAGATCCTAACTTTCCAAGAAAAGCCAAAAAGAAAGAGGGGTCATAGGAGCTTCATGCTGTTGATGCTGCTGTCCTTCAGAGGTTGTCAGAAATGCAACAGGAAACACAGGCTGCACAAAACAAATATACTGCATTTGGCAACTACCTGACATGTTTTCTTCAGCAGCTCCCAGAACATGATGCAAAGACACTGATGAAAGAAATAAAACAGCTTATGCAGTCAAAGTTTTGTCTTACTGTAGTCTTATCTAGTCTACAAACATTATGTGTGTATTTCAGCATGTTTTATTGTGTTGCTTAATTGATTAGAAAGCAATAGAAAACAATATCTGAATAGAAGTAGAGAAAGAACTGTGAGAAAGAACTCTTTGAACTGGTTTTGGATATCAGCTGCAACTCTAGTAGCTCTGTCAGCAGTGTGACGTCCCGGGTCAGTAAGGTTTGAGTCTCCTAGGATCACCTGTCTCCATTACCCATCGCCCTCATCTACCAATGTACCCTGGCCCTTCAAACTACTTAAAATGCAATGCAAGAAACATATTTAACTCAAACAAAAACATAAAGACAAAAAGAAGACACATTATTAAAAACCATTGAAATGAATACTGAAGGTGCCAAATAATCCCAAATACTGCTGTAATAAATAAACCAATGGTTCCCAAACTTTTTTACCTGAAGGCCCCATACTTGGACGTGGTTGGCCTAGCGGGTAAGGAAACAGACCCATAATCAGCCAAGGTACCACTGAGCCAAGCACTATCCCCACACAATGCTCCCTGGGCGCCTGTCATGGAACTCAGGAAGCTAATTCTAGAAATGACCCTAGCTTTAACTCATCTTCTGATGTACCCAAACCAGATAAAGCACCTTTGAGAGCTAACAGACAAAAGGAGATTTAAGTGCTTAAAACTGATGTTGTCTCCCACTCTAGCTCAGACATACACAGACGTCAAAACAAAGCTGCAGAAGGTGACAAGCTTTGTCTGATTCATAAAAAAATCCATCCTCTCTTAAAGTGCAGGACATTTGGAATGAAAACACTGGAGGATAGGAAAGGGCTCTTAAAAGAGAGTAAGATCTGCTTCAAATGTTGTGACTCATCTACGCACATGGCTAAGAACGAAGTACGGTGCTCCGATTGCAGTGATGAGAAGCACTGCGCCGCACCTCCACCCAGGACCAGCACCGTGGTTAAAGAAACCTGAGGCAGGGCATGGCGGGGAGCTCGACTCCATTGAACTAGAAGAGATTACTTCAAAATGCACTCAGGTCTGCAGCGCATATGAAGCAGGTAGATCATGCCCTAAAATCTTTATTACTTTTTAATGATCGTGACCCTAGTTCTCCTTACTCACTTAAGACGTGTAAAGGTACTAAAGTAACAATGGGAAGGAGAGCTACAGGTCCATATCCCACCGCCTAGCCTTATTGAATGCATATCCCAAATGACAGAGAGGAGATAACTACATCCAGTGCAGCTAGGCATCACACATCATCTGACCTGGACTCTGACTCCCCTATACTAATGCTTCTTGGACGGGATATTATTAGAGTTCACAAAGTTCATAAACAGATAAGTGGCCCCAACAATGCTCCCTACACGCATAGTAATAATGTTTGGATGATGTCCTGAAAGGAGCCGTCCAACCATGTTTGAGCCTTGCTCCAATGTTTTTAACATAAAAGAGAAACATTGTTAAATACAAGTCCCATTCGACTTCAGCACCTGGCTTTTGGACAGCATCTGCAAACCCGATAATTTAGGATGTAGTGTGTTTAAACTAAACACGACAATTCCATTTCACCTTCCATCCAAGACAAGGCCTTCTTAAAAATAATGGAGGAGGGACTAACAAAGGACACAGATAAGTGCTTGACAGCTCCCTTACCGTTCAAATCGCCACACCAAATGCTCCCTAACAAGAGATCACAGGCCCTGAAACTAATGTTTCTAGTACGCAACTTCAAAAAGAGAGAGGAAATGAAGGAACATTTTATAACTTTCATGGACAAAATGTTCAAAAACAAACACACTGAGATTGGCACTCCATTAAAGGTTGGAGAGGAATGTTGGTATTTGCCACTTTTAGGTGTTTACATTTACATTTACAGCATTTATCAGAAGCCCTTATCCGGAGCGACTTACCTGGAGCAACTTAGGGTTAAGTGTCTTGCTCAGGGACACAATGGTAGTAAGTGGGATTTGAATCTGGGTCTTCTGGTTCACAGGTGAGTGTGTTACCCACTAGGCTACTACCACCCACTAGCCTGGGAATTTTTTGGGACCTGGAGAAAGACTGCTTCACCTTTTAAGTGTCAGACGAGACAAGACCGTTCATTTTCTGGCATCAGTCACCATTCAAGGAAAGTCTATTCTGCGTGAACTCACAGTTGAGAACAGACACTGGGATACTCCATTGATCCTAGAAATGGAAAAGTCCTAGAGCCTCTGAAAGGAATCACAGAACTGTCTAACCTGACCATTCCCAGAGTGTATACAAGCATATCTCCCTCAACAGCCACAAAAAAGGAGTTGTGTGTTTCTTTCGGATGCATCAACTAAGGCTATAGCTGCAGTAGCCTATTTAAGATTAACAGATGCTGCAGGAGACTGTCAAGTAGGCTTTGTTATGGGAAAAGAAAAGCTAACTCCACGCCCAAATCAGACTATACCAAGATGTGTTAGCAGCAGAGCTAGCAGATCTGATCTCAGCAGAACTAGAAATTTACATTTACAGCATTTATCAGATGCCCGTATAACTGGCTTAGTGGCCAGCGACTTACAGTCAGTTGTTGCAGGGACAGTCCCCCTGGAGCAACTTAGGGTTAAGTGTCTTGCTCAGGGACACAATGGTAGTAAGTGGGATTTGAACCTGGGTCTTCTGGTTCATAGTCGAGTGTGTTACTTACTAGGCTACTACCACCCAATATCACCCAGACATTGAACTAGACTACACTACATTCTACATGGACAATAAAGTAGTCCTCAGTTATATCTACAACGAGAGTAGAAGATTTTATGTCTATGTAAGCAATAGCGTTGTCAGAATCCCACAGATCATGCTACTCGTTCTGTTCCTGCATACCAGCTGCCCCTTAGTAACTGGCTTAGTGGCCCTGACTTTTTACCAAAGTCCTCTAAATGACTCCATAAAGGGCCACAAATGTCTGTTTATGGTTTTAACATTTTTCTTTATACAACAATAATATTAATTTATTTATAATTATATTTATTTATGTATTTTCTATAATGTGGATTGTTTATGTATTTGTGATGGTGTGTGTGTGTCCATGTGGTCTTGTGTCTTGTCCTGTGGGTGGTGCTGTGGTTTGTAGAGGTGGAGGAGTTTGATTAATGTGGCCAGCAGGTATTGATTGGTCTGTGAGCTGTGCCATGTTCTGTTGTTCACTAGATTAGTTTGTGGCCCAGTTTGAGCTGCATGTGTATTAAGATGGTCTTGGCCACTTGTAGGATAACAGAGGAATTAATTGTATGTTTGCATTCCTTGGTGAGTGCAGTGAGGTATTTTTATTTTCATGATGTGTATTTATAATTCTTATATATGTGTAAAATGTATGGTTATGTGTATGTTTCTGTGTATTTTAATGTAATTTTCACAGTGCTGTAAAGAAACAAAGACTGGATGGGTTTTCAAGAACTTTGAATCAAGTAAAAGAAACTAAGCATCTGTCGAGACTCACTTTGGGATCAAAGGGTTTCTACAGACTCTTATGACCTTCTAGAACCTATCATAGACTCAGATGTGAGACCTTAAGTAACCACACACAAAACTACAGCCTCATCAAAACAACTTGTCTCTGACAGATTCACCAAGTTTTCCACCTGGAAGTCTCTCTTACGCGCACTTTCACGACTACTGCATGTCATCCACAACTTTAAATCACCACCAAGCAAAACTAATACCTGTTGTGGTTGGCACTAGTGTGAGACAGGACCCACTGTGGATGAGTTCAACCAAGGTCAAAGCACTATCATTCAAGCAGTACAACAGGAAGTGTATGCTGAAGAAATCAAGAGTGTACAGTGATATAAGAGACTACCCAAAACTAGTCCTCTCAAAAACCTAGACCCCTATCCGGATGAAAATGGACTCCTTAGGGTCACATTAGTGACTCGCACTTAAGCCAAGATGAAAATAACCCTCTTATAGTTCTTGGCCATCACCATAGCAGTCTCAACACCAATGTCACCTCCTTACAGAAGGAACCGTTCGCTCTGTAGGATGGTGGATAGTGGGTGGAAAGAGTCAAGTACAGTAATACTTAATTGTGTAACCTGCAAAAGACTTTGTGCCCCTCTTGGCACTCAAAAAATGTCAAACCTCCCTTCAGACCATCTCACAACAGACACAAATGTGGGCTTAGATGTGTTTGGTCAGTGGTTTGTGTCTTCCTGACACACAAGAGGAAACGTTTATCTCTGTGTTTACAGAGATATTCAACCTCTTTCTATCTCAGTCGGTGATCCCCACATGCTTCAAGGAATCCATCTTTGTCCCAGTCCCAAAGAAACCCAATTATGCCTCCCTCAACGACTACTGCCCTGTAGCCCTCACCTCAGTAGTAATGAAGATCTTCGAACGGCTGGTCAGAGACTTTTCTTCATTACCGGACACACTCAACCCACCACACTTTGCCTACTGTCCCAATCGATGTACAGACAACGCCATCTCTCATCTCCTCCACACAACACTCTCCCACCTGGACAATAGGAAACGAAATTATGTTAAGATGCTTTTCATTGACTATAGTTCAGCATTTAACACGATAATCCCTTCCACACTCACCACCAAGCTGGAGCACCTAGGAATCAGCTCATCTCTCTGTCAGTGAATCTCCAACTTCCTAACTGGGAGACCACAGGCAGTAAGGATGGGCGGACATGTCTCAGCCACCATCACTCTCTGCGCTGGAGCCCCCCAGGGCTGTGTTCTGAGCCCCCCTGCTGTACTCTCTGTACACCCAGGACTGTGCAGCCACTACAAACTCCACCACCATCATTAAATTTGCTGATGACACTGTCGTGGTGAGCCTGATCTCTGACAATGACGAGACGGCCTACCTGGAGGAGATTGGAAATCTGGTATGATCCTGATGGGAAACATCTCAACCTGGTTCGCGAACAGCCCCATGCAGGACAGGTGAGCGCTACAGAGGGTGGTTTGATCAGCTGAACGCATCATCTGTACCAAGCTCCCTGACCTTCAATGAACCTACAGCAAGCGGTGCTAGACCAGGGCCAGGAAGATAGTGAAGGACCTCAGCCACCCCAACAATGGACTGTTCTTTCTGCTGCGATCAGGGAAGTCCAACATAGAGAGAATGAGGAGGAGCTTCCTCCCGCAGGCTATTCGAGATCTCAACAATCCAACTTCCTAACTGGGAGACCACACTCTCAGCACTGGAGCCCCCCAGGGCTGTGTTCTGAGCCATAGAACTTCATAGTTCTATGGCTCATTTCACTTTCAATCACTCTGGACTCAATCCCCCCCCAGAATTTTTTATTTTTTTTTACTTTTCACTATATACTTTGACTTCACTCATTTGCACCCATTCACTCTACCTGTTACACACATTTTATGTTTTGTGTTAAAAGCATAAAAGTGTAATATTTGGTTATGTTTGCAATATTTGCATATTGGTTCATTGTATACTTGCAATATTTGCAATACCGTGGTCAGTGGCAGATGCTAAAGCATTGCACTGCATATCATACCGTGTATGACTATGTATGTGACAACTAAAATTTGAATTTGATTTGAATTTGTCATCCTAAACAAAAGGTGGGCTGTCATATTCACATGCTTGAGTATTAGAGCAGTTCACATCGAGGTCATAGATTCACTCGACACCTCCAGCTTTTTTAGGCCATTAAAATGGTTTATGGCCATAAGAGGACCTGCTCCAATCGAGGTACCAATTTTGTCAGTGCATCTAAAGAACTGAAAATTCCCTCAAACTTGGACGACACATCTGTACAGACTTAACTAAATGAACAAAGATGCACATGGACAACCCACCTCATGCTTCTCACTTTGGCAGGTCATGGGAAAGAATAATTGGACTAGCCCAGAGAATATTGGATTCTATGTTTTTCCAGCTCAAGACCACTAAACTGAATCATTAAGTTTGTAAAAAGTGGGGAGAGAACAGAGCAAAAAACTCTCTCTCTACACACAAAAGCACTGTATTCAAACCACTCCAACTTGATGTTACCTGGCGAAAAGAGGCATGGCACCAGTAAATTATTAACACCAGTAAATTATTATTGCAGTTACATATGAATATTGTAAGTAAATATTCATACCAATGTTACAGAGAAAACCAAGATGAAAAGAAAGAGTACACCTGACCTATATACACCTGGCCTACAGGAAGCTGTCACAGACAAATCAGAACCTGTTCTTTCTGACGTCACGCCCCCGGTGCCTCCCGTCTTGGGGCCGACACCTCACACGTTTGGCTCGGGGGAGGGCCGGCAACTGCAATGCCGTTCGACAAAAGGCATGCAAAACGGAGGTGTTCAATCTCCATGCACAACAAAGGCACAGAAATGTCATGGCTCTGCGATGCCCCATCGTACAAGTTCTTGTTACCTTTATGGCAGAGGTGGCAGCTATTATAAACTCTAGACCTCTCGTCCCAGTTTCATCAGACCCAAGTGACCCTTTCATCTTGGCCCCGGCTACTCTTCTGACTCAAAAGGTAACCCCTCTTCAGGCCCCAGCTGGTAACTGTGCAATGCTGGATCTCAACAGACACCAGTGGCGCCAGGTCCAGCATCTGTCAAACTCATGCTTGACAGGTGAAGGAAGGAGTTCCTTCCTACTCTCCAGCCACAACGCAAGTGGTAATCCATGCAGCCTAATGTGGATTTACCAAGTGTTGTTGCACTCAAGAGCCAAGAAATGACCGGCCTCTTGGACTCATAACTTAAGTGTTAAGTAAAGATGGTAAAATACGTACAGTAGAAATTAAAATGACCAAATCAGGTAGTACAAAGGTATTTACTAGACCTAATTCCGAGATTGTTCTTTTGGTTCCTTTATGATTGGTTATTTGTTGTCCCCAATATTTACTAATGGCGTTTGTTCACGCCGGGCGGGGAATGTTCTGTTATGACTAAAAGTTGGGAATCGTTGTTGTAGTGAAATCCCTTGTCATTTATTTCATTATTGTATTTGTTTTTTATAGTGTCATCTAGTGTCCGCATTGGGTATTGCATCCTCAAGACGTTTTTTTTTATAAAACTTTATTGAATGGAAGTTACAAGCAGTCAGTCAAAGGAAGTGACAGAACACGCGCACTTCACAGTGACCTTTCTAGTAGAAGAATACTGCATACATCATTTAAGGTTGCATCGCCGTTATGTACTAAAAGTTAATCTAACTTTTAAAGTTAATATAACAAATTTATATAAGCAGTCATGTTTTAAGTGCTGTACAGAAATTATACAATTTGTAAGTGTATTTTATGTTGCTCAGATCTTCCTTTGATTGGATTGTTTGTATTGTTTTCAGTTTTACCCTTTTGAATGAATCGGTCTCCAGAGTGATATGAGAAAGGAGTTAAATAGGCCTTGCATTGGACATGCATCCATAATGGCACAGTGTCACACTCAATGTGAGAAGCTTGAGAGCCCTGGGTATGTGTCTTCATTGAAGCTAGGAATATATATGTGTCATGTGTCATGTGTGGTGTTGTGCTGTGGAACAATTAATATACCCCTGGGATCCATTTCCTTTTTGGACAATGTCTAGGTAGATTATGTACGTTCTAGACAACATGAAATGAACCATTCACATTGTGAAAATCTTGCATTACACAATATATGAAAAAAACTGAAATGAAAGTAATCTAAAAACAAATGTAATAAATACCAGTATAGTGGTGTCTCTGAATCCTGTAGTGTAGCTGGGAAGGTTCCACTTCCATTTCTTGACTAAAGGAAAACTATTTAAAGAGCATGTGAGCTGTGTCAGGTAAAATGTTTGGTATGTCCCTTTATGGATAAACAATGGTGAGACAAAACGTAACGATACAAAAAAGTTTATTGTACACACAAATGCATTCAGGAGCCCCTTCCAGCAAACCAGCAAAAGGCTCAGAGGCTCATGTCTCCTTCTTAAGTGTGCTGTTATCTCTCCTGATATAGGTTGATAGTAGCGTGGGTAACATTGTGCCTTGTGGTGGAGGGAGATGTGAAAGACAGGACTTAAGCGAATGGTTCTGGGGAAGGACACTTGGTAGGCTACAGGGTTAACCCTGCAGACCATGTTAAAGGGCCATACATACCGGGGTCCTAGCTTCTTGCCGTTGGAGGGCATGAGAAGCACCGGGTGGAGACACACACTCGGTCCCCTGGGTGCAAGATCAACGCTGGCAGTGACCCATATGCAACAAAAATATATTTCTCAATATATTATGTGACAATATATTGTGTGTGTATTCATATATTGTGAATTGTACATGGTAATGTTGATATATTCTATAATAATATATTAATATATATAAATATATGAAATAGGATATGTGAGAATATCTGAAAATTCTGCAATCATTGCAGTTTTCATTGAATAAATGGTTCTCCTCTGCCATGGCCTTGCTGGGAGTGTGGCCAGCTCCCCTCTCTGCACCGCGTAGGGAGGCTGTCCTGGACCCTCCAACGACCGTTTACTGAAACCCCAGGTTTGTGCATTCTGGGCACATGCAGCCCTGTCGCTGCACATCCCTGGTTCAGCCCCTTCTGCATCCACTGAGACAAGCAGGCCCTCTTCCTGCCTGTCCACGCTGGATCCTCATGCCTCCTAGTGGGCTCTGTGACGCTTTGTTCCTCTAGAGGTGGACCGAGGTCCATGCCTGGCCAGCCCTGGTAGCTTCCCCACCCACAAAGGGGTATATTTGGTCCACCTCGCCCTGGACCGGCGCAGTCGAGTCAGGAACTTCATTTCGAGGGTTCTGCTCCACTGCTTGGTCACAATCTGGTGGACACAAAGAGGGGAATTGGTGGTGACATATGGACACAACACAAATGCACACACACAAACACAGAGAAAAGAGAGGGTCTTCTGGTTCCCTCTCCGGGCTTTCCGGGACCTCTTCAGGAGGTGCAGCCAGAATCACGAAAGGCGTGACCCTTTGGCCACCCGCCAGTGCTGCGTCCTGCAGAGGTCTAGTTGCAGTTGATGTGAAGGTATAGTGTACTGGGGTATACACACCTGAGACCCAATTATTATTAGCCGCCTCACACATGAATGGTCTCAGGATACTTTACCTTTGGCCTAAGACAGGACTGATGGTAGAAATCACCTTTTCTTCTCCAGACAACCATTTTTCCAGATGCCCCAAACAATCAGAAAGGGGAAAAAGACTTTACCCCAGTCCTCAGTAGTCCAATCCCTGTACTTTTTCACAATATGAGTCACTTCTTGTTGTCAAGGACTGGGTCATCCTCCAAACTGCAACTGCAGATGCACTAACACTTGTTTGCTGCCATTGCTGAATCATCTTCAAAAGATGGTCCTTGCGCTTGCTGGACTTTCTTGGACGCTGATGACTTCTTCACAATACTTATGTGAACCGCGCAACATCTCTCCTTAAATTTTTTGATGAGCCGATAAATGGTTGATTTAGGTGCAATTTTAATAGCAGCAACATCCTTGCGTGTGATGCCCTTTTTATGCAACGCAATGACTGCACGTGTTTCCCCGAAAGTGGAAGAATAATATTGACAGTAAATGCCAAAAAAAGTATATTTAAAATTTTTGAGAATTGTTAATATATTACCTTTTTTGTCCTAATCAGGAAAAGGCTAATTGAAATGCTTAACAGAAGATTTCAAAAATCACCCTCTTTTTAAGGCATCCAGTGTACTATTCTATTTCAATCAGCATTACAGAATGGTCTTGTGTTCATCAACACTCTCACTAGTGTTAACAAGAATATCACTGAAATGATCCAGCAGGTCCTGGCAGTGGTGGCCTAGCGGTCCTGTATTCAGAAGGTTGCCTTAAAAAATGGTTAAAAATAAAATTTCAAAGATTGATTGCCAAATACAAATTAAAAATTCCTGAAGATGGAATAAGGGTTAAATTCCATTCAAGTTTGTTCAGCACTATGATAGAAGTTGGCACAATATGCCATGCGAAACTGCTTTTGTCCAGTGTAGTTGCATAGTTTTGTACACAAGGTTGCTGTCTAAGAGAATACAGCAATAAGTATTCAAAATTAATTCCATGTTACATTTTAGCGGTCTGTATTTAACAAATCTGCCTCATACACTCAAATGTGGCTATGGAAGGCAGTCTATGTCAAGTAACATTCATGTTGATTTTTTATTCATGTTTATGTTTATAACCATTTGAAAGCTCTAGTGTAATATAACTATGGTTCTACTGTTTTTAATTTATTATTTTTCTTTCTTAGGTTTGCACTGACAATACTGACAGAATTGGCTGGTAGACTTTTTTTTTCTAAATCCTTTATTTGCAGGCTATCCCTGCTTGTGTGCATCTGGGATAAATATGATTATTATAAAGTGCATTTTGTCATTGTCACATCAAGTTTAAAATATCTGATTTGTATTGAAGGATCTTTAGTATTTTGAAATTATTTGTGGAAGAATAATATTGACAGTAAATGCCAAAAAAAAGTATATTTAAAATTTTTGAGAACTGTTAATATATTACCTTTTTTGTGACCATAACAGTAAATACTTTTCAATGGCATATATTATGTTTGTCTAATACTCTTCCCCTTTTCAGCTTTATAAATAAGGAAATGGTTAATGATCTTTTTAACAGGTCTTTTTTATTATCTGTGATTGCTACATTCATATAGTTGTAAAAAGCATGACAATATATCAAGTAATCCAAAGTATTCAGAATATGTTACTCACTATGAGTAACTTAATGGAATACATTACAAACTACATTTTGGGGCATGTATTCTGTAATCTGTAGTGGAATACATTTTAAAAGTAACCTTCCCAACACTGCACAAAAGTCAGGGCTGAACCTTCCGGGTACTTGCGGGCCCTGTCTCCGCACGTTCCCTCTGACGCTTCTTGCGTCCCTCCCTGCCCCATGCCGCACGTCCCTGCTGGCTTCCGGTGAACATTTAGCGCACCCACTATCGCTGCACATCCCTGGTACCAGTGTGACCAGCACCCCTTCCTGCACCGCGCAGGGAGGCGGTCCCAGCGGCTGCCGTTCTGCTGGGGAATGTCCGGACAGATGGTAGATGTGTCCGTGACTGGAGCTGGAGAGATGGATTCCCCAGAAGACAGTCCTGGCAGCACAGTTGCTGGCTGGCGACCTTAACCCTCATATCACCGGAAAGAAACCACCCACTTACTACCATTGTGTCCCTGAGCAAGACACTTAACTAAAATTGCTCCTCCAGCACTCCCTGCTGCCGCCCGCACTCATCACAACTGGCTTCTCCTCTGCCTTTTACTTCTGCGCTTCTTTTGGAGGCTGCAAAATTCAGTCATGTCCACGAGCTGATGGGCAAATGAAGCGCAGAGGCAGGACATACTGCAAACAATGATTTATTAACACCAAAACCAAACCGGCATGAGGGCCAAAAACATGAGAAAACAAAGGGGAGAACATTAACAAACCTGCAGGTGTGTGGCGTATGACAGAACTGTAAACAACTAAGCAATTCAGTCATACGGTCCACATGAAATGTCACAGCCTGGATCGGTTGCTCAGAAATAAGGCTCCAGCCATGTCTACGTAATTAACCACACCTGTTCCATGGCTGGAGCCCTGATGTCAAGCAGATTGGTGCCATGTACATCTCCAGCTGCAGCCAATTGTGAAAGTTCTGTCTTATTTTGTGTTTATTGTCTCTACTTGTTTTTATCTAAATTAAAAGCATATTTTGTACAAAATGGCTGACTGAAATAAATACATGATATACAATTGATTTACGTATTTAATTTGACTACTATATATGCCACTACTTTGACAATGCTGCATAAACATTGTACACTGAAAAGGAGAACTGCTTATATTAAATGAATATAGCAGTTAAGAAGATTTTGTTGACTATCAACAATGTTTCTGTTTGATTAACATGTTGGATCCACATAAAACGTGGATGAGAAAATAGGCACTCATTTTGCTGTCAAACTGTAAAATAGAAAGGAACAAAGCAATACATTTACAACACCAATTCTCAAAAGAACATACAAACACATCATATAAACACTTCATAGATCATTTAGAATTTGTAGGCAGAAACACATCTCAAAAAAGGCTGAATAGGTTAATAGATTACTAAATAGGTTAATTGACCACATGATTGGGAATCTTAGAGAGTGCAGATTGTCATCAATGTGTAAAATAATAGATGACCATGATCTTCAGGCCCTTCAGTTTAGAAATGATGGACACCGCATTCTCTGGAAAAAAATAGGAGAGTGACAATTTAGCATTAACTTTTTGATGGCATCTTTTTCAGGGATAACCTTGGTTTTTAGTGCATCATAAAATGAAAGATACTACTAAAGAAAACCTGGTACTGTTGAGCAGATACTATTTCAGGCAAGAATAGGACAACTTTCCTCCTCATTTCCTAGATATTTTTGAGCTGAAGAGGGGATAAACATGGTCCCATCCCCACTTTTTTGAGACATGTTGCTGCACATATTGATATGTTATCTGTGTTCTATTGTGACCAAATACAGGTTTATAAGCTTTTGTTTTTTACACAGTATGCCAACTTTTTTGGAGGTTCAATGACATATTCGCTTGAATCTACTCTTCTGACAAAAAAATGACATGTAAATAACATATATGTTATACACAATGACTGTATGTAAAATATTGAATAGTTTTGGGTGACACAAAACTGTAACTAGGAATTCTTTAGGCCTTTTAGCTCATTTTAATGTCTGCAGAACTTACTATTCTTCAAAATGCCAATTCAGAATGTTTTCCATCAACAGCAGGCATGAAGGAATTTGTGGAAGAACCTGCGGAATTCTGTATTGAATACAGTATAGATGACCGGGTTAATGGCGCTGTTTACATAGCCCAGCCATGTGACGGAGCTCATTAAGTGTGGAGAGATGTCACATGACTCACATATTGCTCTTGTGGTGTGTACCATGAAGAATGGTGTCCAGCAGAAGAGAAAAGCACCTGTGGATGGATGAAGTAAATATGAAAGTGAAGTGATTGTCACATGTGATACACAGCAGCACAGCACATGGTGCACACAGTGAAATCTGTCCTCTGCATTTAACCCATCACCCTGAGTGAGCAGTGGGCAGCCATGACCGGCGCTCGGGGAGCAGTGCGTGAGGATGGTGCTTTGCTCAGTGGCACCTTCACGGATTGGGATTTGAACCGGCAACCTTCTGATTACGGGGCCGCTTCCTTAACCGCTAGTCAACCACTGCCCCTGAGCAAAAGGACAGATGGATTTACCAGAGCATTAGGCAAAAAATGGCAAATAGGACAGAGACAGAGACATTTTCAACTGCAGAGGCCCAGATCAACTGATTAAGAACCTCATGCAGAGTCATGCACCTAGAAGAACTCTAACAAAATTTCAATGTGAAGTCAGGTGTTAAGCAGGAATAAATAATTTTACAATTCCTGTTCCTCCTGGTGATCAATGGTACCCCATGTCCTATATTTTTGTGCACAATAGAGTTACTGGGTCTTGTTTTCATGTTGGCTTTTTGGAGCACTTCTCATCAGACTCTTCTGAACAGTACATGGGTATACCTGGGTTCCACTGGTTTCTGTCAGTTCTGAGCTGATGAAACTGCTAGACATCTTATGCTTTCTAAGGGAAATAAGGTGGATGTGTTAATTTGCTGCAGTCTCCTCGGCCGACCACTGTGTTTTTTTATCCTGTCACCTCTGGAGTTCGAGGACACACGGGGAGACATTGCGGGGTCTGATCCCCATTTCATTGCCCGATTCTGGCGCCACTTCTGGAGACAACTTCGGGTGTCAGTCAACTTGTCGTCCGGGTACCACCCCCAATCCAACGGCCAGACTGAGAGGATCAACCAAAAAAAAAAAAAGTGAAGTGATTGTCACATGTGATACACAGCAGCATAGCACACGGTGCACACAGTGAAATTTGTCCTCTGCATTTATCCCATCACCCTGAATGAGCAGTGGGCAGCCATGACAGGTGCCCGGGGAGCAGTGTGTGGGGATGGTGCTTTGCTCAGTGGCACCTCAGTGGCACCTTGGCGGATCTGGTCCCAAGTCCACCGAGTCCTCAACCGCACAACTGCTTGTATGAAGCGACAGGCTGACCAACGCCGCCAACCGGCCTTGCTATACCACCCGGGGACAGAGTTTGGGTCTCCACCCGAGGCCTACCCATGCCGTCCAGTCCCCAAAAACTTCGTTGGCCCCTTCCGCACCACCCGTCGCATCAATCCTGTGGCGTATCAGGTGGCCATTCCTCGCGATCTACGCGTCAGTCCGGTCTTCCACGTTTCCCACCCCCCCCGTCTCTGCCACCGTCTCCACGGCGCATTGACAGATCTCTAGCCTACACGTCCCGTCGCCTCCTGGATGTACGTAGACGGGTCTACGTACTGTGTGCACCATGTGCTGTGTTGCTGTGTATCACATGTGACAATCACTTCACTTTCATATTTACTTCATCCATCCACAGGTGCTTTTCTGGGTTCCCCGGCAGGATATCCTTGATCCAGCCTTACTCCTGGATTTCCATGGCCGCCATCCAAAGCTGCCGGGCCCTTCAGGGGCCGGGCCTAGGCCAACACACCTCCAACCCACCAGAGAGCGCCAGACCAGCCATGGAGACAACGACCCGGAAGAGGAAATGAAAGCGCTTTCATTTCTTCTTTGAATTAGCTCACTTACCTATGCCCCAAATACTTCGACCCATGAAATACAACCTTCGCCTGCCCCCGACTTCGAGAATTACCTGACCCCCCCTGAAACCACAATGGAACCACAACTTCTGCCTGTCCCTGTCTTTGAGCCTGCCTGATCCTTCTGTTAAGACGTGAATCCATGCTCCCCTACCTTCTTGCCACCCAAGATGTCCTCCCATCCAGTCCACGCTCCTGGACCATCCTGAAAACCGCCGTCTTCCGGTTCTCCTCTGCCCCGGTACTTCCCACAGATCCCGAACTCACTCCCCACTGCGCTGCAGCGCGTACACTGCTTCCTCCCTGTCCTCACTCCCCGCCAGTCTCTCCCTCACAGACCAAACGGTTTATAAGATTTTGCTGGGGAGGTCCTCCTCGTCCAGTGTTCTCTCCCGGTATGGTGGCTTGTCCCCCCGCCCACAGTATGTCTGCAAGTGCGTCACTGAATTTGCCTTGTGACAGTTACATTTCTAGGTCACATTATTAGTGAAAAAGACAAGGACCTGTCATCCAAACACCTCTCAGCCATTACTGTAAAACAGTTGTTGTCATTTTATTGGCTTTTGTTCCTACTGTAGAATGTTTGTTCCAAGATTTTCCAAGTTCAGCAAGCCTGTAACCCCCTCACTGATTCTAAATCAATGTCTTCTCAGGTACTGTGGAACCCTGATGTAGAGAAGGCCCTCTTAGCTTTAAACAGGCCATGCAATACCCACCCACATTAGGCTTGACCGAGACCTCCAAAAATATGGCCGTGTGACCTCTGTTCTCCTACAACCACATGGTGATTCGCTGCGTCCTGTATCTTATTTTACATGCATTATTTTATTTATTTGTTTATCTATTTATTGGGGGGGGGGGCAACTTAAGTAATGGGACCCTTCCAGATCCTGCTGACAACCGACACAGCAGTCAAGATCACAGACAGCGCCACGTGGATCCACGTGTCCCACTGTAAGAGGGTTCCAGCGCCACCAGAAGGCCCTCCAACCCGAGTAGACAGCAAACCCGAGCAAGATCAGTAAGGAAACCTTTGTCCGTACTGCAACATGTAGCATGCCAAGCTACCTACCCAGCTCATCGTGGATCAACCTCGCCCCTGGCACCCTTTTAGCATATATGGCTGGTCCCTGAGAGGCTCCTCATCAGCATCATCATTATCATCCTTCTGAGGCATGAACACTTCAACCAGTCAACAGCCAGCCCCACCTCTGTCCCCACCAACTCTAACCCCTCCTTGAGCTCAATAACCTCTTCTGTTTCCCCTCCTCTCACAAAGGAAGTGAACTTCCGAAGTGCCAACTTGTGCTTACCAATGCCATATTAATCATGCTTACAGGTCTCTCATACATGTGTGTTTTCCCATTAACTCTTCATCCACCATTTCAGTACCACTAACTGGCTTGTCCTCCTAGGGACATAGAGCAATTGACTATGCAGTCTACCCTTGGTATATGACTAATGATCAACTGCACATTTTCTGTTCCCGTCCGACATGTCCCATCAACTGACGCCCTTTACAATGACTGTTGGTTGTTTTACTTATGGACTGTAGCGGTACTGATGCCCTGTTTTCTATTTTTTTATGCCAGGAACCCGTGAATGTCGCTAGCAAGCCCACTTGGAGCCCCACATCTGTCTCCCTTGGTGTTAGTGTTGTCTCTAACCTAACCACTGATGACTATTTTGATTTGATCACAGGAATATCTGGCCACACTAATAACTGGTTATTACTTGCAGAAGCTACCGGTGACACTGTGAAATCTGTTTGCTTTGTATGTTTGGAACCTTGCCATTGTTGAAGGTGGTTCCCACTCCACCTGAACTGAATTTTACCTGTCTTATGACTCAAGATAACCTTGCTCTTCTTGGTATTTCCCTTTTGAATGCTGAAGTAGCTCATAACAATTTTACATGGTTTGATCCATGTTGGTATTATGCATTGTGTATTGTGCATCCATTTACATTGCCTGTATTTAGTTGTGTTGTAGCCGCATTGGAAGTCCCGGTTTCTTTTTCCCATGTTCACTCTAGTTTAGTTGAAAGATCATTTTTTTCTTTTGATTCCCCTGATCCAACTTACATAGATGCCATAGGTATTCCCAGAGGAGTCTATCTAGTAGCTGCAGGCTTTAAATAATTTTTTTTTTAAATAACTCCTAACTAGCATCAATTACAATATGCAGCAATTATCAAACTTGACAAGGGATGGATTTGAAGCTGTACATGAACAACTTCCAGAAATGCATCGCTGTTGATATGTTATTACCAGAGAAAAGTGGAATTTGATGCTGCTCCTGTATCCCCAACAACACGGCTCCCCTTGGGATGACCTCAAAACCCTCAGTGCTAAATTGAAAGAGCACTAAAATATGTTTGGGAAATAATAAAATCTAGCCGTCCCCCTTGCTGTATTCCTCTTTGTTTTAATTCTCTGTGGATGCTGTGCATCGCCTGTCTTAGAGCATTGTTAATCAGGATTATTGATATCGCAGTTCAAAAAGTTCCCCACCTTCTCTATTTCCAACGGAACCCCAACAGACCCCAGACCCCTGATGACAATGATGACCCCTAGTGATCAATTCTGCTTGAATCTGACTCCTCTTCGGATGAGAACGATGCATACATATAATTCTATATCTCGATTGCTTTGTTTTTAATTGTTTGTTTTTCCATTATTTTCCTGCTTGCCTTATAATATTTTTTTATTATTATCATTGTTATTCTTTGATTTTTTTTGTATTATTATTATGTACTTATGTAATTATGTACTCCTCATCTTTCGTTTAGGTCATATACATTTTTGTGCCTATTGTGGTGATCATTAAAATGATCAAAAGGGGGGAGTGTAGAGGGAAGAAATGTGGACACTCCATGTGTTTCACACTTGGTCATGGAAGAATCAGAAAACTGTACACAAAACAGATTCTGGTGTCCTTGCCCAGGTGCCTATGACGAAGCTGGCGTGATTCTGCTTTCCTACCTTTCATTACCCACAGCGGTATAAATATGCTTGTGAACTTACTTACGGGGGGGAATTCTTCTTGCGAGTCCCCCCCCATGCGCATGCTAAATAAAACTTGCATTAATTCAATTGACATTCTTTATTGCAGTTCTCCAGATGGGAAAATTCCCTGTAATCAGAAGGTTGCGGTCCTAATCCCGTCCCACCAAGGTGCCACTGAGGTGCCACTGAGCATTCCCACACACCGTTCCCTGTAATGACTGTCCACTGCTTACCAAGGTCATGGATTAAATTCCTTGGTAAGCAGTGTGCTGTGGTTGCTGTGAATCAAAATGACAATCACTTAACTTTCAAAAACACTATTATAACCATATAATTTAGAAGTTAACTGCTGAATTTATCTAGTTGATTTTCTGTATGCTGTTCGCTTTGGTCATGGTTATATTGTGATTTATGGTTATTTGCCCATAGAAATGTACATCACAACAACATAATGTTGTTGTCAATGTTACAATAAAATTAATAGGGTGGACGTGCTACTATGGCGCACACCCTGATGTATGGTATCACACAGTGAATGCTAGTATTTTTGTCCAGTAATTTTATTTCTGTGGTGTCAGTAACTGATCCATCCTGTCTACTGGATTCATTCTTTGCATGTGTGTATATGCTATAATTAAAAATGTGGATGGAGAGTTTACCTACATATGGTTGCTGTCAAGGTTTGAAAAACAATAGTTTGATGCAGCACCAGCACATCAGATAGATGTAATGCAATGGCAGGTAAAGTAGAATATTTTAGGTTGATTGACCATGTGTTGAATAAAACATCTTCGTCTCTGGTGTATCTCGCCACATCCTAATATTTTTTTTTATCTACTTGCACCAGGCCTACTTTGCTAGAGCTGCCTGCTGGATGTGGTCAGCCCACATTCATTTGTCTGGTGGCACATCACTTCACTTTCAAAAACACACAATTATAACCATATCATTTAGAAATTAACTGCTGAATCTATGTAGTGGATTTTCTGTATGTTTCTGTGGTACCATAAATTACTTATGACCACATAAAAAAAGTACTTTACCATAGACAGTAGTTTTACCATACAACAAAAAAGCCTCAGCCTTTGTCAATGGAACCTGCTCACCAAAATGCAGGAAAAAAGTCTGGTAGTCAAATTATGAACACACATCTTGGGACACACCTCTTCATTACTGACTTCAAGTGTGGTAAACAGACTAATTGCCACAGGTCTATAAAATTATGCACCTAGCTATGCTTTTGAAATATTCCTTTTGAATCAAAATGAGCTCAGAAATACCCTGCTTCCAACTTTTTGGAAGTTTGGTGAAGGACCTTTTCTAATTCAGTATAACTGCAAAAAAAGGGGGCAGGAAATACATGGTCGGATGAGTTTGGTGTGGAATAACTAATATAGACAACTACATATTAAAGTCTATGTATTTGAATACAATGACACATTATGGACAATGCTTTTGTCTAAATACTATATATAGATTCCAGAGGCATAAAGTTAACCTATTGTTGCCACTAGAGGATAGAACATGACAATATGAGCTCCTTCAAGAAAAAAATGCTATTCACAGAGCTAAAGCACACAGAAGCAGACTTGAAGAAAATACTTTTTTAGAAACAAATTTCACATGTAAACAGTGATGGGTCAGACTCTTATGTAGGCAGTAATGTATGCTGTGTAATTGGTCATATGCTCAGCATTTGGTTGAGAGCACGTGTGCTGCATTGTGGGTCTTGGGGCAGTGGTGGCCTAGTGGTTAAAGAAGCGGTCCCATAATCAGAAGCTTGCAGGTTCGAATCTCGAGCCGCCAAGGTGCAACTGAGGTGCCAGTGAGCAGAGCACCATCCCTACACACTGCTCCCCAGGCACCTGTCGTGGCTGCTCACTGCTCACCAGTATATTTATATATATACACACACACACACAATTATTTTGGGTAATCATCATATTGTATAACGATTTGAATTGTATAATATAAGAAGAAATTATTAGATGGTATATGTGGTCTACACATTTGAAAACACCTAAATCACTTTTTGACCTGTTAATGCAGCACGTGTAAAATACACACCTCGCTGAAACTCCAGAATCTGTGCATTTTGCATGGCAAAATGAAAAAGATTCCAAGATACGGACAGATTTTTGAAAACTAACTGATAATTTGTCTGCATTTTTGGCTTGGTAGCAAAAACAAACTAAAATATAGGTATTCTTTCAAAATGCACATTTTCTCCACTACAGAAACTGTGGTGACACTGAGAGACAACGGACAGAGACAGAATTCTGGCAAGGCACAGATCTGAGCCCTGACTTAAAATCTCTGCAGAGACCTAAAAATGTCTGTCCACCAATGTTTACCATCCAACCTGCCAGAACTGGAGAGGATCTGCAAGGAGGAATGGCAGAAGATCCCCAAATCCATGTGTGAAAAACTTGTTGCATCTTTCCCAAAAAGACTCTATGGCTGTATTAGATCGAAAGTTGTCTTCTACTAAATAGGGTCTGAATACTTAGGACCATGTGATATTTCAGTTTTTCTTTCTTAATAAATCTGCAAAAATTTCAACAATTCTGTGTTTTTCTGTCAATATGGGGTGTAAATTAATGAGGGAAAAAAATAACTTAAATGATTTTAGCAAATGGCTGCAATATAACAAAGAGTGAAAGGGGTCTACATACTTCCTGTAACCACTGTGTACACCCACACACACACACATGAATATATAGAAATAACATGTCTAACAGGTATTAACATGATAAGAAAAGGGTAAGGACATAAATGTGTGTGTGTGTGTGTGTGTGTGTGTGTATATAAGTTTTACTATTGAGTCAAGGATTTTAAATAAGCCTCACAGGTTTATAACCTGGTTTGTAACAATTTCATAGAAAGAAACATCTTCTGATGATTATGAGGTTTCTGTTACAGTGACAGTTTGATTAATAAGTCAGAAAGAAAGAATAGTATTACATAAACAAGGAATAATAAAAAGGGTTGTACATGCTTTGTTGTACTATATGAAAGGCCAAGATCAGGACACAGCTCTGAGACTTAAGGAATAATTGGATTTCTGGATTAAGACTATACTTAGCCATTAATTAGTTCTTTCGTGTGTTGTGTTAAATGCTCTGCTCTTGTGTTCTGTTTTTTGGTTCAATATCGAGACCAGGGGACTGTCACCTACAAACATAATCAACAGTTGATTATGTTCTAAATGCATATCAACTAAATGCATTGCTATTAAGGAACCATTCTAATCTATTCATAATACAGGCTGAGCTGTAGTAGTAAAATGAAGTATGTAGGGATATTTTCTTAATGAGATATATGAGATGTAAAAATATATAATTTTAACTCTCCAGGGCTGGCACAGAGAAAATGACTTCATCCCTACAAATAATTAATTTGAGAGATGATGCTGGTGACCAGTGAAAAATATTCCTCACATTGCTGAACATCTTAATATGCAGAAAGTCTGTAAATTCTAGCACTCCAAAAGAAGTTTGGTGCAGCAAACCATTAGATGTGGTGTGAGTAAATGAGGATATTGCATTTAAATGCAATATCCTCATTGAGAGGATATTGCATTCTGCTTACCTACAACAATCGGCAACACCCTCATGGCTTTACGCTCCCTTCCATTTATTTTGGCTCCCTTCTTATGATGAAGAACCTCGCCATGTGCCAGGTTTGAGTAGGACACTGTCTGAATGGCACACTCTCTGTATTCAGGAGGGATGGGGCAGTCTGGTCGGGTGAAGTCATCTAGCTCCCCCAGCCTGGCCTGAGCGAGGTCCTGCTCAATGACTCTGGGCAGAGGTGGGTGTATGGAAGCAACTGGTGGGAGAGCAGTGGCAGCTGCTGCCTGCTGGATCTTCCGACATGCCTGAATACTGCTCCGCAATTTAGCCTTGCGGGTCTCCTCCCAGCGCCTGAGGCCCCGGAACATTTCACAGTAGAGCAGGAGCATGATGGGGCAAGGGATGAAGAATGAACAGAACGACGAGTATAGAACGTAGTTGTCATCTTCCAACTTGCACTGTGACAGGTTCCGCTGTGGGACATTATTGATACCAAAAAGGATGGGGGAAGCCACTGCCACAGCCATAAGCCAGGTGGCCGACAGGAGTACCAGCTGACGATGGTCCACGTGCTTCCGGTTGTAATTGAGTGGCACAGACACAGCTATGAACCTGTCAATCCAAAAAATTTGTACTTCATACATGTGACCATTCTGTGATCTACTGCGCACCAGTTTAGCTTGAATATTATGTTGTAGACATCTCATAGAAATATCTATTTCCCAACACGTTTCAACAAGTAAATAAAGGCTATATACTCCCAGAATCAAATAACATAAAAATAACTTCAAACCAATACAATTACAATTTTGTGTTTAAGATAAGGATTTCTAAATTGTCTAAAACAAATTTTCTCTGTGCAAGTGGAATGGAACTGAATGCTACTCAGTGCTCACCCTGTGTGTTAAACGTGAAAACAGAATGCTGTTTATACAAACTCCAATGTTGTGCCATCTCATTTAACACATGCAATTGGAACTATGTAATCATGTAGTATAATATAGTTGTTGTTGATATATATCTTAGTGGTCCCCTAATACTTTATCTGAAATCTCTTTCCGAAATTCAGCCATGATACAGAATTACTAATGAGGCGGATAGAGGCAGGACAAGGACAAGGGTGGCCAATCAAAGTGTGCATGAATTGCATTCACAGCAATTATGTCATCAACACTTCCTGTTTGCCACAACCAGGAAGTAGTGTTGC
The DNA here is from genome assembly GCF_900700375.1 of Denticeps clupeoides. Taxonomy (NCBI): domain Eukaryota; kingdom Metazoa; phylum Chordata; class Actinopteri; order Clupeiformes; family Denticipitidae; genus Denticeps; species Denticeps clupeoides. The sequence goes on along the minus strand of NC_041722.1, from coordinate 1,241,341 downwards.
CGTTTTTCTGATTAAAAAAAAAAAATGGAAAAGCTTATTCCCTTCCATTGTAACATCCTAGTGCCCGTGGCCCATCAGATAGTGCCATATCTTTGTTGTGTCTTGTTAACCCTGATTATCTTCAAGTGGTGTCTAATTCCAAAATTAGAAAATCCCCTATAGATCCCTTCCAAGCTCCCTGATTATCTTGTGACTTGTTACTTGTGTACATATGTGTTTTTTCATGCATTGTTTCCATTCAATGCAGACCTCATCTAGAGTGTTCTTTCTGTTTATGTTTGTCCACTGTGCCATTTACTTTGTGTTTATTGTCATGATGGCATGATGGAATTAACAATCAATAAAAGGGGCACCGCCGACAAGAACAAACCAAGGGTCTAAAGTCTGATGACTCTCTTCTCTCGCCTTCTGGGATAGTTCAAAGCTGGGCAGACAGAATCACGGGTACAACCTCTCCACTGAGCCAGCAACACTATACATCAGATTCAACACAGAGCTATTACTGCATTCCACAGACTCAGATGGTGACAGATGGCAGCCCATGGCAGCCCATGGGAAAACTGGAGGCAGAAGACAAGTAGGAATCAAGTGAAGACAAGGAACAGGTGATGGGGTTCGCAGGGTTGACTTTCTCCACAAGATCCCACAGCTGGTGCACGCATTTGAGAATGACACAAATACTGTTTCTGTTTTTGTTATGGTGATTTACATATACTCCAGAATGTTGTGAAGAGTGATCAGATAAGATAAGACAAGATGTACATGGTCATGTATGAATTGCAAAGTCCCTCTTTGCCATGAAAATGAAAACAATTTTTACTGCAATTCAGCCCTGCCACAAAAAGGACCTGCTGAGATAATTTCAGTGATCCTCTTTTTAAAACAAGTGAGAGTAGATGCTTTACAAGACTGGATCCTTTACAAAGAGGGTGATGCTGGAAAATCATTGTTCTTCCTCTGTTAACCATTGTTACCTGCAAGGAAACACATGCAGTCATCATTGCATTGCATAAAAAGGGCTTCACAGGCAAGGAAATTGCTGCTGCTAAGATTGCACATGAATAGACCATTTATTGGATCACCAAAAACTTCAAGGAGAGAGGACAAGTATTGTGAAGAAGGCTTCAGTGTGGCCAAGAAAGCCCAGCAAGCATTAGGACCAGGATGATTTAGCTGTGGGTTTGGGGTGCAACCAGTGCAGAGCTTGCTCAGGGAAGGCAGCAGGCAGGTGTGAGTGCATTTACAAGCACATTGAGGCGAAGACTTTTGGAGGATGTCATGGTGTCAAGAAGGGTAACAAAGAAGCAACTTCTCCAACCATCCAAGAACAGTTTGGTGAAGAACAATGCCTCTTCCAGCATGAAGGATGAGTGGACAAACCAAGAACCAAAATATTCTGATAAACTCCAAAGACTTATTGTGAAGGAATGGGTTGCCATCAGTCATGATTTGTCCCAGAAGTTGATTGACAGCATGTCAGGGTGAATTGCAGAGGTCTTGAAAGTACACCACAGAAACAACTGACAAAAAGATCTAAAAACACTGAAGCACCAAACTTTGTGAAAACCTGTATTTGTATAATTCTCAAAACTTTTGGCCATGACTGTAGCATTCGACATCATGGTCAGAGCTTACCAGCTCACAAACCAGTGCTACCCAACTGCCGTTACCCACTTCCTATGCAGCATTTGACATCATAGCCCAAACTTTCATTAGTGCCAATCCAACATTGGCTCTTGCCTCTCACTGTTCCGTCTGTCTTACCAGATATGCAGCCAGTTTCTGCACCTTACCGCCTGGCCCCATCTTCCACAGTCATGCTATCCTCATGTGGTGTTTCATTCCCCAATTAGAACATTTTAGAGCTGGCAAGCTCCCTCTCCATCTTCTCACTTGTTAGTCCCACTTGTTACATGCAGAGTGGCCAAAAATGTTAAATACTGAAGTGCAAGTAAAAAGTATTTTTTCAATCAATTACTTAAGTAATTGTACAAAAGAGAGTACAAAAGTATGTAGTGATAAGACTACTCAAGCACTGAGTAACTGTTTGATTTTCATACTTTATTTTTTTTAGAAACAATGTATTCAGACTGAAAAAAATATGTGCTTATTCTAGTATTTCATAATAATAAAAAACTCTATTGTCTTTTGTTTTCTGTAGTTTTTCGCACTTTTTGTGTTTGATATATTTTGTAACATCTGTTTTTTCACCTGTACATATTTGCACGTATTTCTATATCACTTTTTGGTAAACTATGAACTAAGGCTGGTTTACTTGGATGGAGGAGAGGAAGGGTGGAGGGCCCTGACCAACCATAAAGTTCCTCACATTACTCAGTGCTGTTTAAGCTCTTGTTATTACATTAACTTAATTTCATTAAATTGATCGATTATAATGATGTCAATTCATGAATTGAAAGGTATTTGGCAGTAGTCAAGATTTAGTACTGCTGTTATGTAAACACTGCCATGTTACACAATGCCAAAATGGTTAATAGATAAGAATATTCATTAATTGTTTAGAAAAGTAATCAAGTTATGTTACATCCATTTATTAATATAAAATAGTTACACTACTACACTACAAACTATTTCAACAGTGACACTATTACATTTTAAATAAAGTTATTTGTAACTGTAACAAATTACATTTCTAAAGTAATCTTCCCAAAACTGCATACTACCATGGCACCATGCTGGAATTCGCTGAGACCCTCTTTGTTGGTGTGCATGCCTATATGCCTACCCATGTGGCAATGAACATGATAGGAATTCCAATTATTTGAAAGAAGGTGTCCCATTACTTTTGGCAATAAAGTGTAATAATGTAATACATAAGTGTGAATGCTATAAAATACAAGTGTGTTTGTAAAATGTGTTAAAAGTCAAACCTGTCAATGCTAATGGCACACAGATTGAATATGGAGGCGGTGCAGAGCATGACATCCATAGTCATGAGTCCATCACAAACTAGCATGTTGAAAGACCACACTCCACCCTGGAACTGCACAAAGTGGAGAGAGAGAATAAACAATAAACACACAGTACACACAAGACTGACATCCGCAATGCATGCTCATCAAGGCCTCTAACATGCCTCAGACGTGTCTTACACATATAATGTACATTACGGGTTATACTGAATAATGCAGGAATAGTGTCACTAAAACCAATTCACAAAACAGTCATTCATACTAATATTAGTTAAATAGTTTTATACCAGCAAGAAGGTTAATTTTGAATGAAACATATTTTGAAATGAAATTTCAGTAGACAGACAAGATTTTAAAAAGAAAAACGTTTACAAAATCACTTTTTAAAAAAAGTTTAAAACATTTTCATTCTCAAACTATCTGACATGCAAAAGTTCAAATGTAGATTTAGCCAAATTAGAGAGGCAGCAGCCAGTTTCCCTAATCACTATAGAACTGGGTTAATTCAGGGTCAGGTGACTGGAAGTCGACGTTTTACTGTTACACTCAGCTTAAATGGACACACACGCAAAAAAAAGAACATAAACACTGACCTCCGCGTAAACGTACAGCGGCAGAACCAGCATCGCCAGCATCAGGTCCGACACCGCCAGACTCACGATGAAGTAGTTGGTTGTCGTTTTTTAAAGCTTTTTCCGAGTAAACGCTAAGGCACACAAGCACATTCCCGCATATGATAACGACGATCAGCAGGGTCCCGAAGACGAGCGCGGCGATGTTGTACCGGAGGGCGGCGGACGGCGTCGTGTCCTCGCTGGAGTTGCCGGACGTCCAGTGCATATCTACAGCTCAGGTAAGCTTCGCTTCTCAGGTGGACCGGAGCTCCATGGTGTCGCTGTCACCCCCTCATCCCACACACGTCATCAACACGCCATCAACAGTGCTGCTGCTGCGGCTGCGGCTGCTCTGGAGCCCGGTTACTGTCCTCGGCGTCATGACACTAATCTGCCAGTGCAGGAAAAACAAAGCTGCTACTGCTGCCTATTCGCACACACACACACACACACCATATTTTTATAACACGTGACTTGTAATTCAGTGGTTCATGGATTCAGAGATGAATCAAAATAACTGTTCTTAATCTGTCTGTGAATATTCTCAGTCACCCAGGTGAATTTGTCTGAAAGTTGAGTTGTGGCAACTGGACTTTATTTCTTTAATGTAGAGACGTTTTATTCTGCATCCACAGGACTGTTCTTAAACTGTTGCATCTGACTGTTAACTGGGAAAGCTTACAGAATAACAGGGAAGCTGTTTGAGTGAGAAAGTTTCATGTATGACAATTTCGATATTTTCTGCTTCCCTTTGGTTTGTGTCTGTGAACTGACAAACATGCTTAAAAATACAATGTAAACTGCAAAAATCAATGCTCTATACAGCACTTTGGACTTTCCTTCACACAGAGAAATTGAAGCACTACTTTGTACCTATTTGTGTTTGACCCCGATGCTCTTTAACTTCCGAGCTCCCAAGAATGTTGTCTTTGCTTACTCAAAGGATGATCCTCGCTCTCTCGGTACGACCCCTTTCAACCTGACTCTTCTCCAGCCTCTGGCCCTCCAGGGCCACTGCTCGTGCAGCCCTACGGGCCATAATTTCGCCATGGACAGTTTCACCCCTGTGATTGCATATCACCCATAACAAAGATTACCTTTTGCAGTAATGGCCTAGTGGGTAAAGGTTGTGGGATCAAATCCTGAACAGCCAAGGTGCCACTAAGGCAGAGATTGGGACTCTAGTCTAAGACTCGAACTCAAGTTGCACAAACAATGACTTGTGGCTTGACTTTAGACTTGCCCTCAAAGACTTGGATGTTGTGAATTAACTCATAAACAAACAATTCCATGGAATTATTTATGTAATGGAGTGGAAGGCAAGCGCAAAAAAAAAAAACAAGAATTCTATATGTGTGACTATATTATTAGCTTATCATTCAAGCAAGTAAATTAATTTACATGTTCATAGACATCTGAAGTTCTGGTCAATTTTGATACTGTGTATAATAAAAGATACAGTGTAGTACAGTACATGCTTTTAATCTAAAACATACACCAATGCAATATTATCTGCAGAAGGTTCATTTCAGTCATTTGACTTGGACTTGGGACTAGAAACTTGAGACTTGACTTGACATTGCCTTGGAGAAGATCGTCCAAAAACTTCCCAGGACACTGGCTGGCAATCGGAACTTGCAACTTTGCCCTTAGGGTCGTTTTTTTTTAACCAGAGGAACCTGAGAAAGTTTGTCCACAAACAGGGTGACTAATTATTTTCTGAAGCAGAGGAGCAATCCTACGAGTGTGTTATTAAGGTTTGGTTAAGAGTACTTGATTCAGCAAAAGGCATTTATGCTGTGCATTGGAGTCGATCACGACTCTTATATGAGAAGGCTTTTTAGGATGATAGGATCCAAAGTATTAGTGTTCTTCTCCAGGTTTCAGTGAGGGTGCTTCCTCTGTGACCATTCTGGAAGATCTTTTCCATGAACGCGATGAACTGTTTTTGCATTTCGGGTGTTCTCATAAATGAGCGTTGCAAAGAGTTGAGGTGGCCGATAAGCTCTGAACGACAGTGGGGCCATCCAGAAGTTCCTTTCATCCTTGTAAACTTTGTGGTCCATGATATCCAGGAAATGCACATCTTCTGCTGAATGGGACCCAGAATCAATGTCTTTTGTTGTCTGAAACATGTTATGTGCCACTCTGTTTGGTACCTTAGCATGACTCTCTCTTTTTGAAAAGATCAATGAACAAGGTTCCATGTGACAGAATCTTTCTTTTACAATGCAGTTGTTAGGACAGGACTGGAAAAGTGAAGGACCTCCATTTCTCAATACAATGGTGTAGTAAGAATGAACCAGGACTGGTTTGTGCACTTGCTCGATGCACACACAATCAGCCAACTCAGTTTTTGTGCATTTTGACCATTCAATTGTCTTCTTGACTGAACCCTGTTGGCTCTGATTAAATCTATGCCTAACAAGAGTAAAATAGAAGCTTGAGAATCGAGTTTGGGAATGTGCTTAGCAAGGTGTTTTAAATGAGAATGAGGATTTCTGTGCGATAGTTAGGAGTTTCATTACATTCTATCAGAGGTGGCAGAGCAAGTGTAATGTTGCCACTGACTGGTTCCACCATAAAGCCGCGTACTTGCCTGCCTTCAGTCTCCATTGATCCTGCTCAAGTTTTTAGTGAGTATGGTGAATGGTCCCTTTTTTTAGAAGTGCTTTTCTTTCTTCTAAGGGCTTACCTTATTAAAGAGCATGAATTAATCTCGTCGTCAAATCAATGTACTTGCGCTTTGGATCAGCTTCCAACAAGGTACTGGCCACGTACCAAGTTCGTTCAAGGTAGCAGTCATTAGACCCCTGATTAAAAAGCCTGATCTTGATCGCAGTCTTTAACAAAAAGCCAGAGAAAACAGATAGGTTTTGAGATTGGATTTAAACACTGAGACTGTGTCTGAGGCAAGCTGTTCCACAACTGCGGACCATCTGTTTTCTCTGGCTTTTTGTTAAAGTCCTAGACCCTCATTTCACTTCACTTTGACACAGTGTCAATTATAAAGTCCAGTTTATCAAAGAGTCCCCCTGTTAGACACAGACAGTGTTAAATTCACCCTAGTTAGGCTGTCCTGTAGCCCCAATATACCACTATTACAACATATTTCAGTATTGGTCGTACAGTGCCACTGTCTGCCGCTGCTTCTGTTTGTGCCCAGACTACTGGCAGACTCCAGTGAAGCAGATAAAGACCAGCAGATAAATCCTGGTTCATGACAACTGCTAAACGAGGACATAGCATGAAACGAACCAGAGGGTCACCACAGCCACCACCACCGTAACAACTACAGCTTCAGGGATCTTCAAATGGACCAGTAACACCATAATGGACATGTAATGTAGACCATGACACTGGACTACATTCTGGCCTTCTCCAACCCTACATCTGTAGGACTTATTATAATTTTTTCGTTCTTTCTTTCCTATTGTACAAATCATCACAAACCCTGCACTGAGACCATTTGCAGACTCACTCTACCCTGGAAGGGGGTCCCTCTCTGTATCACTCCTTCCCAAGGTTTCTTCCTTTCTTTTTTTCTCTCTCCTAGAGTTTTTTTTGTGTGGAGTTTTTCCTTGTGTGCAGAAGGGTCAAGTGTGGGGGGTGTCAACTGTAGGGCTTGTCAACGCCCATTGAGACATACTGTATGTAATTTTGGGCTATATAAGAAATAAATGTTGTTGTTGTTATCTCTAAATTCGCGACATTTATACAAGGTGTGGGTGCATGCGGACGAGGGGCCGGTACCACACTGGCTCGAAGCCGTCTGCGCAGGACATCCGCCGCTTGTCCATCGTGAATACCTGACCACTCATTCATTCATTTATCATTCCTCTCGCTGTTTCTCATTTGGTTCTCTCCTCTTCTCCGCTTGAATCGATTCCCCGATTCCTCTGATCGTCCACTCTATCCATTCAGACTCTCTGTATGGACTTCCCTCCCTCCTTCGTGGACAGCTTTGCCTGGCCCGCCAGGGGTCGTGCCCTAAGAGGGGGGGTTCTGTCATGATCTGGTCCGAAAGAGGTTACTCTGGTCCGGGATCCAGACCAGAGTTTCACTGTTGTCCTGTGAAATGTTCCCTAATCGTTTTCACCTGTTTCAATTGTATAAAACTGACCTGTTCGTTTCTGTTCGCTGTCAGGTCTTTAAAGTTATGTTCCATGTTCACCAGTGTCTCGGATGTCTCCCCTGTCTAGTGCTTCACTCATTAAACCCCGGTTTCATGATGTCAGCGATTGCGTCCTTCCTTCATCGTCTTCTCGTCACCTCTTTGTCCTCCTCTCCATTCACCTGCTTCATCATGCCCGCATGGTTGTGACAGAAACCAAGTGTAAGCCACTTCTGAAGATAAAATGGCAGTTTCTGCACAATAGGGTTAACTCCACAAGGAATGTCTAAGTACCCAAGACTAAGTAGGTCTCCATCTGTTTTAGCTGCCTGAATTTCCATCAGTAGGTCTCCGAGCCCTCTTAATTTATGGCCATCCCTATTTTTTTCTAGCCTCTAGACTTCGGTGACTTCTGGTGTGCCATAGTACTCATTGAGATGAAGCAATAGCTTCATCTCAATAGCAGCTGAGATCCAGGGAGCCGTGGTTGGTCGGGAGGACGTCTGCTCCACAGTTTCATGTTCAAGGTTCCATGTATGAACGTTCCCCGACGCCGCAGTCTCGTCCGGATTCCAGCGACGCACCCTCGGATAGCGCCAGTTCCCCACCATGATCCATGTCCTGTTTTTATCGGTTCCCCAAGCGTGACAGACTCTCAATGGCCTACGAAAGCTACCGTGGGCTCGAGAGTTGTCTCAGGAGATTAGAAAGAAAATTATACACAAGCATTTCAAAGGTAAAGGCTATAAGACCATCTCGAAGCAGCTTGATGTTCCTGTGACTACAGTTGCGCATATTATTCAGAAATTTAAGATCCATGGGACTGTAGCCAACCTCCCTGGATGTGGCTGCAGGAGGAAAATTGATGACAAATCAAAGAGACGGATAACACAAATGGTAACAAAAGAGCACAGAAAAACTTCTAAAGGGATCCAAGGTGAACTTCAAGCTCAAGGAACATCAGTGTCAGATCGCACCATCCGTCGTTGTTTGAGCCAAAGTGGACTTCATGGGAGACGACCAAGGAGGACACCATTGTTGAAAACAAATCGTAAAAAAGACAGACTGGAATTTGCCAAACTACATGTGGACAAGCCACAAAGATTCTGGGAGAATGTCCTATGGACAGATGAGACAAAATTTGAACTTTTTGCCAAGGCACATCAGCTCTATGTTCACAGATGGAAAAATGAAGCATATCAAGAAAAGAACACCGTCCCTTCTGTGAAACATGGAGGAGGCTCTGTTATGTTCTGGGGCTGCTTTGCTGCATCTGGCACAGGGTGTCTTGAATTTGTGCAGGGTACAATGAAATCTCAAGACTATCAAGGGATTCTAGAGAGAAATGTGCTGGCCAGTGTCAGAAAGCTTGGTCTCAGTCGCAGGTCATGGGTCTTGCAACAGGACAATGACCCAAAACACACAGCTAAAAACACCCAAGAATGGCTAAGAGGAAAACATTGGACTATTTTAAAGTGGCCTTCTATGAGCCCTGACCTCAATCCTATTGAGCATCTTTAAAAAGAGCTGAAACATGCCGTCTGGAAAAGGCACCCTTCAAACCTGAGACAACTGGAGCAGTTTGCTCATGAGGAGTGGGCCAAAATACCTGCTGAGAAGAATAGTCTCATTGACTATTACAGGAATCGTTTGATTGCAGTGATTGCCTCAAAAGGTTGTGCAACAAAATATACCATCATTTTCGTCCAGGCCTGTTTCATGAGTTTTTCTGTTGAAGCATGGTTGAAAATCAATGTCTGAATTTCATTGGTTAAATTTCATAGAATTTTTATTTATTATTACTTTTGTCAGATTAAAGTTATTTCTGTGACCATTGGGAGTTTTTCTTTCATTGACTGAAGGGTACCAACAATTTTGCCCACGTGTGTATAATTGTATAAAGCTATCCTGTTCGTGTCTGTTCACTGTCGGGTCATTGTGCATGTTTATGTTCCCTTGTCTCGTGTTATGTATTAAACCCCTGTCGTGTGAAATTGTGCATATGGGTCCTCCTTCATTGCCATGTCCAGCCCACCCGTGACAATTTGGTATGTTTTGCAGAGTTTTTCCCAAGCTGCTTTTTCCCAGGTTGAGAGATTGAGCATTCAGGGCAGTTGCTGAACTGAATGAGACCAGTGGAAACAAGTTCGTGAGATCCGACATACTGTCCCTTCTGTCTAAGTAAGGATGTACAGGGCTCCTATGTTGATCTGCAGTACTGAATGCTGCATGAAACGGTTGGACATATGCCCCCTCATGGCCATTTCCTGAAGGTTGTGGTTCAGGCTTTATCATTAGGCCTGCAGCGACACGTAGATGACTTTGATGACTTGGTTTCAAAAAAACGTTGACGTCAAATCCACTAGTCGACACATCACGCCCACTCCCCAAACACATGCGGGTGACCAAAACAAAGCAGCATGGATAATGAAACTCTGTCCACTTTTCAGGTTCAGCAGCCTGCACTCCCAAGCAATACATGTCATCAGAAAACAACTTGCCGTCCTACCTCAAAGGTATGGGAATATTTTAAACATAGCCAGAAATGTAACAATATAGTTATATGCATTCTTTGCAAGATGGAGCTAGCATACCACACCAGCACGACTTCCATGTGGGAGCATCTGAAGCAAAGGCACCTTAATTTTTACTCGTGACACCAGAGAACAGAAGTAAGTAACGTTATTCTCACCAATGTTTACTAAATTAATTGCATGTTTGTGTAATGTTAGTAGTGAATTGTGCAATGTGTACTTGAGCTCTCCGCACTTTGTTGATGTGAGCTAACGGTGTTTGTGTTTGATTTCTGCTAATACCTAGTGGCTAAACAGTGTTGAGCTAATGTTTGTTAGAAACAGCATATACTGCTGGAATTATTGGTAAGGATGGATAACTTATAGCTAACAGAACACTGCTATCCAGCTACAAGTGTTGGCTTACAGCCAGTTTGCATCACCAAAGTGGCGAGCTGCGAGCTGAAACGAGATTCCCTGCCCTGGCTGCTGTGGCAAAATCCTATATGGGTGCACCTGCTACATCCACACCCTCTGAATGTTTGTTCTCAGCAGCAGGGACAATTGTAAGCAAAAACAGAGCAAGCCTCACTAAAGACCATGTGGACATGCTGACATTCCTCCACAGCAATTCAGAGGTAATGTAGAGGAGGAGTGAAGTATGAAGCTCTATATTGCACACAGTAACAAAAGTTATATTTCATTTTGCAATACTTTATTTTGTGACTAGGAAATTGTTAAACTAACACAAAGGAATGTATACTGTGAACTGCACAGTGTTTTTTTAGATGTTTAAGGAAGAGATTTATTTTCAGTCTTTCAAAGAGAGTCTTCTTCCTTAAAAACTGTAAAACACTAATTTTATTTTGCATTAAAAACTCAGGAATGTCCATACTGTGAAGTATGCACTGCATCTTTTATACAAGAGATTTATTCTCGGGCTGTGAAACAGTAATTATATTTTGTCTTGAACAAGTTGGGATATCCATACTGTGAACTCCACAGTGTTTTGTTTTGCACTACAACTTTTTTTTCAAAACAGTTAAACATATTGGTACTGTAAAAGAGTTTTGTTTAACGAAACACTGCTGTTATTTTGTTTTAAGCAGAAGATGTTTGGCTTTGGATACTTTTGTATAATAAAGTAATCTATTTTATCTTTATGGGCAATTAGTGATTTTGTGTTTTTTTTTTATATAACAGAAAAATGATATTAGGTCAAATAATCGCCCGAATAATCATTTTAAAAATGATCGCTTACCCCCAGCCCTATTTGTCATGCATTCTATGTACTGTGGCTGTTTCTCTATTTATCGCAGGTAAATGTTGAAGTTGAGTGTGCGTTACATAGACATTATGCTGCCAGGTGGCAACAGAGGACTAAAACTTAAAAGGTACAACAAAATCCAAAACAGAACACCGTAAGTACGTGTTTGCTGACCAATCATCTATGGTGCAAGCTCGACTTGAACCTACCCCAGCTCGACTAAAATGATAAAAATACAGCTCTAATAAATGTACACACACATGCATAGAATAGGGAAGGCAGGTTTAACTCTGTAGATGATTTTGAGAATGTGCAGGCATCGTAGGGGAGGACTATTAAAGCAACAACCTGTACTGTGTAGCATTAATTTACCTGCTTGTTTGTAAGATTTGTAAAAAAATTTCCTGACCTGTGTTTTAAATGCATTTCAAATTGTGCAATGGTATTTGTAACCCAGACTGTGGATACTGATGCTCCTCATCAACCTTTGAACGCGTCCTGAGACTCTGCGTTGTGGTTAATACTGTGGATGTTTTTTTGGGACAGTGGCTTTTTAATATACAGCCGTATTCTCACACACCAAGCAAGTCTTCCAGTCAAAGCAAGATGCCGTCCCATTCGGAAATTACCCCAGAACTTCCCAAATCCCACATCAGAGCACCACCCTGTGGTGCACTCCAGCAACAACCTTACATCCACCCCATTTCCGCTATCTGTACAGAGTGTGGGAGGGAGGCAGGTTTCTCTTTGGGGAGGTGGGACCTTGAGGCTCGTAGGTCCCCTCAATGGTTGTCTCCAGTCCCTTGTCTCTACTGACATGGGCCTCAACAAGAGATTCATACAGCTCTTTGCAGGACTGAGTGGCATTTTTGCCAGAGAAGGAAGCAGTTGAAGCAACACATTGCCTAAACTTGGTGTTCTGGTTGAAGATGACTGACTTTGAAAAGTGGACAACGACATTTGAATGTCCCTATCTTGATATATCACAGGGCAGGGCAGTATGGAGGTTTCCTTGAAAAGAGACCTGTTCATCTGGGGATCACTGAGCAGACTTCATTGCACATTTGATGTACATTTGATTTTCCTCCTTCCAGCACAGGAATTAAATCACCTAGGCTTTTTTTTCTAATACTGGGGTGTCCAGAGTGCTCCTTATCACCTGTTCTTTATTTTTTATTCTACCTTTCAGATTGATTCTGCTGTCTTTATCTGAACATTGTATGCCACATAACCTGTGTATGCGTCTATTTGCATTTGTTCTGTCATTCAGCCTATTTTGGTGCTATTACCTTTTTTCAGTTTATTATAAATAAAATTCCTCTGGAAAACCTGTGTCTGGATCCTCTAATGTTTTGAAGCATGATTTGTCCCTTCAAAGGTGTATGTTATAGCATTATGGACTTTCAAGGTTATTTAAGATCAAGCACATTTAAGTAGCAGACACAGTGGTCTACTGTGTACAGTGTAATGTGCCTAGTCTCTATTGCTCAAAATAACTAATGTAGAGTCATTTTACTATGGGATGTGAAACATGTATCATGTAGTAGGAATGTTTTGCTTAATCAGCAGCATCTGTTCTTGCATTCATTTGCATTGTATTTATCCTAAAGTGGCTTCAAAAATCAGCAGATGCTCCCTCCCAAACATTTTGCCCTTTGTTTGTGGGAGATATGTGCTAGAAATGTATTGGTCCTTATATTATTTTAATCATATTCAAGCCTAGGGCCTGTGAACAGAAAACTCTTGTATTGCACTTGTATTAAAGCACTTGTATTGAAACAGAAATAGTGAAAGGTCAACATGTTAAAACATGACAAAGCACATGCCACACAGTCCAACCGTATTCTCAGGCAGCGTAAACGGAAAACGGGGCAGAGCAAATGTAACACCAGCAGTGAAACTTTACACTGTAAACCCGTATAATTTGGTTGTACTTAAACTATTTTCGTCAAGTGACAGTGGGAAAAAAAAATAATTCAAGTATGGTCAACTTAAATACATAAGAATTAAAAACATTCGTTATATACACTTGAATGTTTTAAGTAATCAGCAATATAAAAGAGAATTAAAATATCCCAATTAAATTCTTTTGTCAATGACCACACAATGCAGCACTTTTAATTTATTTTATTAAAACACTGTCAGGATGTAGCCAATCAGGATATCTTTTAAAAAGCCGGTAATTTCCTCCACTCTGGAGCTCCGACATTTTTGTGAACTGTGTGGTTAACTTGACCTGGCAACTTTGTGTGTATTTGAACTCTAGCTCAACCTGCACGTGTAGGTCGTCTCCCGGTAACGCCGCGGCTCGGCGTGGATCTCGACCTACGCATGCAGGTTGAGTGTTATCTTCCCAGAGAGGCGAGGGTCGAAGCGTGGCGAGTGCCGCGGTGTGATGATGTCCACCCCTGGAGACTCCGCGAAACCCGGAAGAGGCAATGTCTGCGGGAGAGTGGGCAGAGCGAGGATGATGGTGTCGGCAGCAGCGAGGAAGTGATGTGGGCAGCGAGTGCAGAGGATGCGACCCCCACGATCTTCGCCATGTTGAGCCAGGAAATCTTGTCAACAGAATGAGAGACAGTTTGATGTGTGCTTTTACTGCGGCCGAAGCGGTCATTGGGCGAGAAACTGCCCCAACAAAAGCAAAGGAAGAGGACGCAATTGTGGCGCCCCCTATGGTGGAAGATGTGAACACAGAGTGGAAGACAAATCTCCCAAGGCCATCCTCAATTGGATTGATGGGTGACGTGGGGTGGAGCTCCAGATGAAGGTGTGGCTTCAGCCCTAGTGGAAGTTCCACCTAAGGTCATGCACACCCCCATTGACACACACATTCCACACATTCTGCTGCAGGTTCCCCCTGAAAAGAGTGTTCAATTTGACTGTCCCCATGTTCAATTTGACTGTCAATAGAATTGAAATATCTTTCATTGTTGATTCTGGTGCGACTTATTCAGTAATAAAAAAAATCAGATTTACCTTGCATGAAACACAGTGGAAAATACATCTACTCAATTGGTGCCAGCGGAACTGAAGTGAAAGAATACTTCACCATGCCCCTTTCCTGCTCCTCACCTACTCACTCACTATTCAAGCATTCTTTTTTGTACTCTAATTGTAGCCCATTTAATCTTATGCTTGACCTCATGCTTACATTAGGCATGGGCCTTAGGTCCTCTCCTGTGGTTACTAATTCTAAATCTGCTCTGACTTATTCTATGGTTCAACATCCAGCTCATCTTAGGATATCACCCATCCAGTGGAGGAGCAGTAAAAAGAGAGAATGGCACATTAAAAAATAAAGTGGTTAAATGCAGTTCTGATATGGGTCTAAATTGGGTTAAAGCTGTACCACTTGTCCTGATGTACATGAGAATGAGGAAAAGAAACAGAGGTGGTTTGAGTCCATATGAAATCTTGTTTGCAACACCACTTAACACAGGTCTTTTGTCCTCCTAGAAGGATCCCTCCATTGAACACTGCTCTGTGTGAGAATTACATGTTAACTTATTGTGTGTCTCTCAACAAACGCTTGTCAGATATTCATTCCCAGGTTGTTGCTGCCCTATCACGACCAGCCGAAATCCAACTCCATCGCTTCCAGCCAGGAGGTTTCTTTTTAATCAAAAGCTTCTTGAGACAAGAGTGGAAACCACAATGCTGGATGGGACCCTTCCAGATCCTGCTGACAACCCACATTGCAGTCAAGGTTGGAGAGAGTCACATGGATCCACGCGTCCCACTGTAACAGGGGACAGGCGGCGCCAGAAGGCCGTGCAGACAATGCACCCAAGATCAGTAAAGAAATCTGTGTCCTTACTGCGTAGCGTGCTAAGCTACCAACCCGGCTCATCATGGATCAACCTTGCCCCTGGCATCCCTCTCACATATATGGCTGGTCCCTGAGAGGATCAGTGTGCTATTTTTTCCTTATCGGTCTCATTACTACACTCCCCATCCTTCTGTGGCAAGAACAGTCACACACCTGCCCCTACTAACTCTGCCTTCTCCTTAAGCCCAATATCTCCTGACTCCCCTCAGTCAAGAAGAAAGACATTAGCTGAAGTGCCTCCTAATACTTCCCAATGTGGTATTAATCATACACACAGGTCCCTCATACAAGTGTGCTTTCCCATTAACTCTTCTGCCACAATCTCAGTTCCTCTAATTGGCTTGTCCTATAATTCAAATTTTATTTGTCACATACACAGTCATACACGGTATGATGTGCAGTGAAATGCTTTTTGCGACTACTACAGACCACAGTATTGCAAATGTTGCAAGTATAAAATGAACCAATATGCAAATATTGCAAATATAACCAAATATTACACTTTTACGTCTTTAACATAAAATGTGTGTAACTGGTAGGGTGAAGGTGTGCAAATGAGTTACAGACAATGTTTAAAGAAAAGAGAAAAAGAGCCATAAAAAAGAGCAGTAAAGTAAAAAGCGCAGAGTGATTTTGTGCAAAGTGATTTTGTGCAAAAGAGTCCGGAGTGATTGGAGGTGAAAGTGCTGGAGTTCTATGTACTGTTGTTGTTGAGAGCTCGGGCAGCCTGCAGGAAGAAGCTCCTCATCATTCTCTCTGTGTTGGACTTCAGGGAGCGAAAGTGCTTCCCTGATCGCAGCAGAGAGAAGAGTCCATTGTTGGGGTGGGTGAGTCAAGAGTCCATTGTTGGGTCCTTCACTATCTTCCTGGCCCTGGTACAGCACCATTTGCTGTAGATAGATTGAATGTCAGGGAGCTTGGTATGGATGATTCATTCGGCTGATCGAACCACCCTCTGTAGTGCTCGCCTGTCCTTCATGGTGCTGTTCCTGAACCAGGTTGAGATATTTCCCGTCAGGATGCTCTCTATGGTGCAGGAGTAGAAGTTCCTGAGCACCTTGGAGGGCAGTCTGAAGTCTCTCAGGCGTCTAAAGTGGTAAAGACGCTGCCGAGGCCTTTTTCACCACGGTGTTGATGTGACAGGACCATGACAGGTCCTGCGTGATGTTAACACAGAGGTAACGGAAGCTGTCCACTCTCTCCACTGGGCTCCTGTTGATGACCGGGGTCTGGTAGGTCCTCTCCTGCTTTGTACTGAAGTCCACTAATAACTCCTTTGTCTTGCTGACGTTCAGGTGGAGATTGTTCCTCTGGCACCAGTTCACCAGATTTCCAACCTCCTCCAGGTAGGCCGTCTCGTCGTTGTCAGAGATTAGGCCCACCACGACAGTGTCGTCAGCAAACTTGATGATGGTGGTGGAGTTAGTAGTGGCTGTACAGTCATGGGTGTACAGGCAGTACAGCAGGGGGCTCAAAACACAGCCCTGGGGGGCTCCAGTGCTGAGGGTGATGGAGGCTGAGACATGTCCACCCATCCTTACTGCCTGTGGTCTCCCGGTTAGGAAGTTGGAGATCCACTGACAGAGAGATGAGCTGAGTCCCAGGTGCTCCAGCTTGGTGGTGAGTGTGGAAGGGATTATTGTGTTAAATGCTGAACTGTAGTCAATGAAAAGCATTTTAACATAATTTCCCTTCCGAGTGTCCAGGTGTCCACGGATGACGCCATATCACATCTCCTCCATACAGCACTCACCCGCTGTATGGAGGAGATGTGATATGGCGTCATCCGTGGATACGATACGCAAACTGTAGTGGGTCGAGTGTATCTGGTAATGAAGAAATGATGAAGTCTCTGATCAGCCGTTCAAAGATCTTCCTCACTACTGAGGTGAGGGCTACAGGGTGGTAGTTGTTGAGGGAGGCAGGATGGGTTTTCTTGGGGACCGGAACAATGATGGACTCCTTGAAGCATGTGGGGATCACCGACTGAGATAGAGAGAGGTTGAATATCTCTGTAAACACAGGTGCTAGCTGGTCCGCGCAGGCTCTGAGGATTCTCCCCGAGATGCCGTCTGGTCCTGCTACCTTCCTGGTGTTCACTCTCTTGAAGGCTCTCCTCATGTCATGCTCGGTGATGACGAACGCGTTCTCGGTGCTGGCAGTGTCCTCCTGTCTGCAGCTGTTGGAGCCGCTAGCCGTAGCATCGCTAGCGCATTTAGCTGCAGCCTCGAATGTATTCAGCTCGTCTGCCAGAGACACGTCCGCGTTCGTTGTACCGGATGTTATAGTCCGTTATGGTCCTTAGTCCCTGCCACAGGAGTCCCTGCCAACAGTTTCTTCCCGTAGCGCTGCTTCGCCTCCTTCACCGTTTTCCTGACACTGTACGACGCAGCCTTGTATGGTTCCATGTCCCCGGAAGCGATCCCCGCGTTATAGGTCGCGGTGCGAGACCAAGGGTTTGATCCACCCACGGCTTCTGATTGGGAAACGTTCTGACGATCGTTTTCTGAACGGTGTCGTCCGTTAGTTTCCCAATGAAACTCACAACCGCTTCCGCAAACTCACTGATGTTTCCGGAACTACTCTGGAACATGCCCCAGTCTGTGTCATGCGGTGTGTCCTGAAGAGCGGCCACCGATTGGTCCGTCCAGCGTGCCACCTCCCTCTGAACCGGAACTTCCTGTTTAAGCCTTTGTTTGTATTTAGGCATGAGGAAGATGGCGGCGTGATCGGATTTTCCAAATGGTGGTTAAGATTGTGCCCTGTATCATGGTCGTGTAGCAATGGTCTAGTGTCCTTTCGCCCCTGGTGGGGCAGGTGATGCTGATGAAAATTCGGTGCTGCGCATTTGAGGCTGGCATTATTGAAATCTCCTGCCACAATAAGCGCAGCGACCCGGTGCTGTGTTTGGTGCTGTGTGAGCGCCTCCTGCAGTTTGCATAAGGCAGTGTCCATGTCCGCTTTCGGTGGAATGTAAGCGGCGCTGATGATGACCGATGTGAACTCCCGAGGAAGGTAAAAGGGATGACACTTGATGGACAATAGTTCCAGATTCGGCGAGCACGAGTGTGTGAGGGGGACAACGGAATTGCACCAGTTGCTATTTACCATCAAACACACTCTGCCTCCCCGTGTCTTCCCCGAGTCGCGTGTCCTGTCCATGTGGTGGACCAAGAAGAACTCGGCCGGCTGGATGGTGTGGTCCGGCACCGCTGGGTTCAGCCATGTCTCGGTGAAGCAGAGGAGGTTGCAGTTCTCTGGAACTTTACCCTGGCCCTGAGGTCATCGAGCTTGTTCTCCAGTGACTGGACATTGGCGAGCAGGATGCTAGGCAGAGGTGTGTTGTGTGCACAGGCCCTCAGCCTGTTCCTGACGCCGGCTCGTTTCCCCCGGGGCCGCCGCTTCGCATCGCGTCCTTTGTTCTTCCTATGGATTTCACTCGGCCAGCTGGGATCCGGAAAAGCAGTCAAAGTCTTCGTATTGTAAGTGCATTGTATACTAATAGAAACAAGAGTGTCTCTACAGTATTTAATGCATTCCATGGTGGTAGATTTGCCAGTGTAGGGTTGTTGAAAGAAGGTTTAAAAAACAAAAACAAACTAAACTTGGTCGGAGCAGTCGCAACGGCAGCCGACCTCACCGGCGCCATCATGGACCAAGGGACATAAAGCAATAGACTATGCAGGCTAATCTTGGTATATGACTAATGATCAACTGCATACATCTTGGTCCACCCCTCGGATATGATTGGAGCTCCTATACTACTACTGATTGGGCTCGACATCAACGTCCCCTACTCAACCTGATGCCTTCTGGACGGAACCTACTATTAACTGTGAACTTAATAAAGACAAGCCTGATCCCACCCGACATGCCCCGATGTAGTGGCTGTTGGTTGTTTCCTATTATCATATATTATCATATCCCGTTTCCTATTATCATATGTCAAGATGCAAGTGTTAGCAGTGAACCCATTCTGAGTGAAACATCCACCTCCCGTGGTGTTAGTACTGTCTCCAACCTTACCACTGATGACTATTTTGAATTGATCACTGGCATATCTGGTCACACTAATAACTGGTTACTCCTTGCAGAAACTACTGGTAAAACTGTAGGATCTGATTGCATTGTATGCCTAGGACCTTGACCTTGGTGCATCCCTACTAGTAACAATTTTACATGTTTTGTTAACTCCTGGGGATATCCATGTTGGATCGGTGAATGTTTTGTATTGTGCATCCATACACAGCCTGACTCATTCCCCAAAAGTTGTTCGCTCTGACATCCGGTAGTGGTGTGGTGGTAAATCACTAAGTTCTACTTACCCAGGAGCTGGTCAGGTGTCTGCACTCTTTCTACTCTTATCCTACCAGTGAATATTTTTCCTTTAGCTACATCTGATGTACTGATCTCTTATGTTCACTCTTGTGTGGTTAAAAGATACATTTTTACTTGTGACTCCCTTGACTCAACTTACATAGATGCCATAGGAGTTCCCAGAGGAGTACCTGATGAATACAAATTAGTTGATCAGGTTGCTGCAGGCTTTGAATCGATTTTTTTTTTTGATAACTCCTAAAAAAAAAAGATAGAATTAATTACATTCCTTACAATGTGCAACGTTTATCAAACTTCACAAGAGATCGGTTTGAAGCTGTGCAAGAACAGCTAAAAGCCACCTCACTTATGTCCTTCCAGAACCACATCGCAGTTGACATGTTACTAGCAGACAAGGGTGGAGTTTGCTCAATTTTCGGTGACCAATGCCGTTCTTTTATCCCTAACAACACGGCTCCCCTTGGGAAGCTGACTCGTACAGTAGATGGCCTTAGAACCCTTACTGCTAAAATGAAAGACCAGGAATAGATACTTCTACGTGGGACGACATGTTTGGAAAATACAAACATCTAGCCGTCTCTGTTTTTATGGCTCTTGCTGTATTCTCTTCTGTTTTGATTCTTTGTGGTTGTTGTTATATCCCCTGTATTAGAGCGTTGTTAGTTAGATTTATTGTACCATTTGTTTTGTAATCCTTGATTTTTTTGTATGCTCTTTGTATTACTATTTACTCTTCAGTTTACATTTAATTCATTTATATTTTTATATATCTTTGTGATCATAATATGTGTCAGGATTGACTGCAGCTGTTCTTATCACCTGTACCCAATCCTGACAGTGCTTGAGAACCGCAGATGTCCGCCCTTTCGGGAGGGACGGCATTTTCATGAACGTTAGTGCACGGTTGTGTATTTGTGTATTTTCAGTTCTGGCAATCGCCACACGCCTGCGGGTTTGTTTTAATTGATTTATTTTTATTTCCCATTCTTGGCCACCGCGCCATTTTTTTATTTGTAGTTATTTATTGGTGTTTTAATTTAAAATGAAAGTGTTCCTTTTATGTGCTTCTCATCCTAGGCCTACAACACACAGTCGTTAATTCTTGTCTGTGACAGCTTTATTTCTGAGGAATGTGTAAGATCCTGCTCTATGCTGGTACCAACAGACACAAATATAAACATCAGTGCTTCACTGACTATATATACTGTCAACAACAACATTTATTTCTTATATAGCCCAAAATCACATACAGTATGTCTCAATGGGCTTTGACATTGAGGCTTCTCAGATGTATGCTGTTGGATACAAATTCCACAACAGTAGTTAAAGACAAACAAGAGGCACATTGCTTGAGGTAGGTTGATGAGTGCTTCCATTGCAAGGTTGCCCTCTAGAATGATGCCCACTCTTGAGGGGCACTTGCAGCACTGTTGTCCTGTCCTCAGTAAGACTCTACATAGTGCAAGAAACAATACAAAAAGAGAATATTCAGGTTAACAGCAATTTGTCTACAATCAGCCGTATAGAATTATTTAATATTATCATTTGTATAATTCAATGTGGTTTTATTTTAGGCACTGTAAACAAGCTAGGTTGGAAAAAATAGCTAGTGGCCTAGTGGGTTGGTAGTGGCCTAGTGGGTTAGACACTCGCCTATGAACCAGAAGACTTAGGTTCAAATCCCACTTACTACCATTGTGTCGCTGAGCAAGACACTTAACCCTAAATTGCTCCAGGGGGGACTGTCCCTGTAACTACTGATTGTATGTCACTCTGGATAAGTGCGTCTGATAAATGCTGTAAATGTAAATGTAAAATGTATATAAGTTATCATATAATAACCTTTAATTACATATTTGACATATATATTAACATATTAACATATATTTAATCATTAGTCTCTTGGATGAGAAACTGGTGGACTAAAGGTTGCTTGCAGAACAGAATGACTGCGACTTGAAAAGAGGAGGCCTGCAGCCGTGGAGAAGCAAGAAACCAGCAAGCATGACCTTGTGATGGAGCGTCTACTAAGAGACAAGCCTGCATGCAAATTATAAGCTTATATGGTGTGATCCTGTGATGAATGTACCACCGTGTATTAAATAAAATGAGAGGAAGTGGAAGAGACGACAGAGCGTTTGGAGGCATGATAATCTCTGATCGCTCTCCTTGCAAGTAAAAAGAGCTCAACTGCTTCGTATCATATCTCTAGGCTACTACCAGCCAACACCGTTCGCACTTGCACCTAGCTGCTAAGCTGAACACCATGCTGTTCTAATGAGACAAGATCATGTACTAGAGGTAGCAGAACTTTCTCATAATCACACTGTTTGAGTGTGGAGGTGTTGCAGAGTAAAGCAAGCTGAATAGAATTTTGTGTTGATCTGTATTTTGCAGGTATTTTAGCAATAACCCAGTACACTGCACACATTTTGTGTTTCTGCTTTGATGTTCCTAAATGATTGACTACTTCAAAGTCATCTCGATAAAGAATCAGTGCAACTGATCCATTGAAAGAAGGGTATGTCCCTTAAAGTGCTCTCCATCTGCATATGAACTATATTCATGTGGAACAACATATTTCAACAACATATTCTATAGGCATCAGACATAGGGTGGTAGTAGCCTAGTGGTTAACACAGTCGCCTATGAACGAGAACACCCAGGTTCAAATCCCACTTACTACCATTGTGTCCCTGAGCAAGACACTTAACCCTAAGTTGCTCCAGGGGGACTGTCCCTGTAACTACTGATTGTAAGTCGCTCTGGATAAGGGCGTCTGATAAATGCTGTAAATGTAAATGTAAATGCATCACCTATAGGGGAAACACATTCCTCCTTTTAACAGTTCCATGAGATCCACGTTTGCCACACAGATGATGTAATCTCTTTTATAACTACTTCATCCACATTTGTATAATATTTCTTAAGTACTCACCTGATGTAACCCGTTGTCCCTGGACCTGTCTCTTCCAGGTACTCTGCGTTGTTATCGACAGGACACAGAATGGTTGCAACTGACGTTTAACTGTAACACACAAAACATGGGTTGTGGGTGCAGAGCGTCTCACACCGGGCTCCCCTCGTAAAGGTAAGAAAGGGTCTGACACACAATTGATTCCCCATACAAGAAAATAGACAGATTGACTATCAATTAAACATCCAATAAAATATATAAAAGGATTAACAAATCACTAACCATAAAATTATTCTATAAATAATTACATAAGAACAATATGAACATTTACAGTACAACAAATATAACTCATTAACATAATACAAACTAAACTTCTCCATACCTGTAACAAACAAAACATGGGTTGTGGGTGCAGAGCATCTCACACCGAGTTCCCCTGAAGAAATATGAAATGCGCTCGGCCCGCCCTCCTTACCGGCTAACGGAGGACCCAGCACCGTCGCTTAGCCCACCCACCCTCCCCTCAGGAGCCCCAAAACTCGTCCACCTCACCCTGGACTGGCACAGTCGGGTCAGGAGCTTCCTCCCTGGGGTTCTGCTCTGCTGCATTGTCGCAATCTGGTGGACACAAAGGGGGAACGTTGGGGGCGACATATGGACACAAAACACAAGCACACACACACAGACAAAAGAGAGGGACTTCTGGTTGCCTCTTTGGGCTCTCCGGGACCTCCTCAGGAGACGCAGCCAGGATCACGGGAGGCGTGACCCTCTCGCCAGTTGCCAGTACTGCATCCCACCTGTGCTGCTTTCTGCACAGGATCCTGGCTGATTCTGGGTGTGGTGGTGGGGCAGGGTTAAATCCATGGCTCAGGCTTTGGCCGATTGTACTCCGCCCTCAGTAGCTCCAGGAATTTCCGATAACCCTCTTTGGGGGCTGGGCACGTTGCTGGCGATAGTGTTGGACATATGGTGCGGAGGGTGGTGGACGTCCTCTACAGCAGGCTGGGCGCTGGTGCTGCGCTGGCGTTCAGCTGGGGAACGTCCGGGCAAGAGTGTAGGTGTGTCCGTGACCAGAGCTGGAGAGGCGGATTCCCCACGAGGCAGTCCATGTACATAAGTATTTTGCTCAATACTTTGTTGATGCACCTTTGGTAGCAAATCTTTTTGAAGCATACACTTATACATGAATACAAATGGAAAAAATACACTTATACATTATACAAATGGAAATCTGCTACCTGGGATAAATTTCTCACTTTCTTTGAAGAGACTGCACCTCAGCTTACCCAATCATCCCCAGTTCCTCTTGCTAGTAACTAGGTACAAATAATTTTTCTTGGAATTTATCCAGTTATCCAGTAAATTTGTCTGAGCCAGTGAGTTTTTTTTCTTTTTCTTGTGTGTGTAACCACATTGTTCATTTACAAGCAGTAAACTGTTTCCCCTGGTGCAGTGAGGAAATATCATCTGTGTCTTTAAGGGAAGCTGGCGATGTCATCACCCACAGACAGGCACTGATGTGCTTGTGCACTCCAAATAGGGTTTCTGGTCCAGATCGGGTAGCAACAACTGTCTGTTTCTCTCAGGAGATGGTGTGCTGGAAACAAACGCTTAGTGTACTTGTACCTTCAGGGTGAGCAGCAAACTGAGCATTTGAACGAGTACGCACTCTCACTCCTTAAAAGTACAAGGCCAACCTTTCCTGGGGACAAAGTGAACTACATTTTAGATGTTCTTTTCCCTGACGTAAGCCATATAAGTAAGTAAGACTTACTTACACTGTTAAAAAAATAGCTAACTGTAAATGTATATGTCCTTTTTATTTAGGTCATAACATGTGCACTTTTACATGTGCGGGGTTTGGAAGAGGCATGAGCTGAATTCCTATGTGTATTCCTACCAGCACTGCATAAAAGGTAGAATGGGTTGAATGTATGTTACAAAGGATCATTAAAGCAATAATGATTAATTTTTACAGCAAGAAGGAAGAGTTTGATTACAACATCCTTTGGGAATGGGCAAGAAAATAAGCACAGACTTTTTAATTTTTTTTCTGAAAGATTTGATATGAAATTAAAAATATTGACATGTTTCTCTTTTTAGGATCAAGGTCCCTTGTCTCCTGATTCCCGGTCCCAGTGTTTTTGTTTTGTTATTTCTCAATTACAATATTTTGGGTTGTGGTGATAATCACAATGTAATAATAAAAGTATTTTTCTTAACACCATGACGTTTACTCTTGCCATTATTAATTACCATATATTATCAAGATATAAAAAATATATACACATAGCTTTCCTCTGTATAAACTAGATATTATAGAATCAGCCCTTGCAATATCTACCTTCCAGAACCACCCACTTCACTTATTGTATGCTTTACTTATTGTAAGATGCAGCCCTTCTGTAGCTTTTGTATTTACAATCCTCACATATTCACACACTCAGTGTAATTTAGGACTAATACGAGAGGTTCCTAAGTAATGCATTTCATATTTAATGAGTTATAAAACTGCATAAGGTGCACAAGCAAATTTGCTAATACACAGATAATCAATAGATTCACCCAACTACTTGACATTCAATTTTTTTCTTCAGGTATACTTATTAGAAATTATGTTCTTAGGAGTTTCACAATGTTAGACATGTAACATTTTGATAGGAAATTGTGATTTTTAAAGGTCAAGCACAGTTTTAGAGAAACAAACACATGACACGTGCTGATTTCTTCAACTTTCTGTGTTGGAAATGAAGTTTCTATGTTGTAAGGAAAAAAAAGTCGAAAAAAAAAAAAAAGAATGCGCTGTCCAGAATCAACTTTTTCATGTTTGGGCCTTACACTCGCTGAAAATCACTTTAAAGCACTCCGTTCAAGGTCAAACATAGTTTTAAAGAAACAAAGCTGAAAACACAGAAAACTTTTCTTTAAGGATACTGCTAGAAATGATATTCTTAAGTGTTTCACAGTGTTAGTCATGTAAAATTTAGTGTGTTTTTCAAGGTCATAGTTTTACAGAAAAAAGGCCTTAAAAACACATGACATTTAAAATTCTCTTTATTTCTCCTTATAGTTTATGATGTTCTTATGTATTTCCAAGTGTTAGATGTTTAAAATATTGATGGGAAAGTGTTTTATCAAAAGATTGTCACTTTTTCAAGGTCAAACGTGTTTTTGCACAAAACAAGCTGAAAACATGTGAGACATGCTGAATTCTTCAACTTTCTGTGTTGGAAATGAAGTTTCTATGTTGTAAGAAAGAAAAACTTGTAAAAAAAGATTAGAATTCGCTTTCTGGAATCAACTTTTTCATGTTTGGGCCTTACATGCGCTGAAAATCACTTTAAACCACTCCGTTCAAGGTCAAACATAATTTTACAGAAACAAAGCTAAAAACAAAGGAAACTTCAAATTTTCTTTACGGATACTGCTAGAAATGATGTTCTTAAGTGTTTCACAGTGTTAGACTTGTAAAATTTTTATGGAAAAGTGTAGTTTTATGAGAAAGTGTGTTTTTCAAGGTCAAACATAGTTTTACAGAAAAAAGGCCTAAAAATACTCAAAATACTACCATGTTAAGAAAATAGAATGGTTGTCACAGGGGGAATTCGATGACGTACCGGTAGAGGACGCTGGGCGAGCGGGGCAGGAGGACCAGAGGCGCCTGGCCGGCGAGGAATGAGGAAGCAATGGACGCGCTGCAACGCAGCGGGGAGTCAGTTCGGGATCTTTGGGAAGGACCGGGGCAGAGGAGAACCGGAAGACGGCGGGTTTCAGGATGGTCCGGGATCTTGGACTGGACGGGAGTAGGTCTTGGGCGGCAGGACGGTAGGGGAGCTTGGAATCCCGTCTTAACTGATGGGTCAGGTAGGTTCAAGGTCAGGGGCAGGTAGAGGTTGTAGCCAGGAAGTTCCGGTCGGGGTTCCTTTCGTGGTTTCCAGGGGATCAGGCAATTCTCGAAGTCGTGGGCAGGCGAAGGTCGTATTACAGGAAGGTACAATTATCTTAGGTTGGGGTGAGAGAGCTAGCGTCTCTGGCGAGTAAACTCATACAAAGAGTGGGCGTGTCTCCTTGGGGTTACCTCACTTTTATACTTGCCACCGTCCGCTTCCATTTCCTCTTCCGGGTCGTCGTCTCCCAGGCTGGTGAGGCGCCCTCTAGCGGGCTGGAGGCGCGTTGGCCATGACAATGGTCTTAACTCCCACTCTCTCTCTTAAGTCTCAAACAAGCAAAACAAAAATACATAGCTTATTAACTGGCCCTGTACTAAAACTTTCTGATCTTTCATTCTGAGCAGCAGCCAAATTATATTGTATCTGTACTGTGTGTGTGTGTGTGTGTGTGTGTGTGTGTGTGTGTGTGTAACTTTACTGTGAGCGCACAGGTCATGGTTAGGGCTGTAGAGCGTCACTTGTGGCTTTCAGACTGAAGCTAGCAGACTCTAAATATAACAATAACTCGACCTGTTTAACATATCAAGTTACACGCTGACAGAACATAGACACACAAAGAGATGACCACACCGTCACTGAATGTAAACATGGCTAAAGTAACACACACACAATGAACTGACGTTAGCGTAACAAAAGCTAACTTTAGTCTGAAGTTAGCAGCCCATTTGCGGCAGGAGTATGTGGAAAACGTAATAATTTATAAGCTTACTATGAAACTTATCACAAGCCGATTGTAGAATAACATTGTAATGTTACGTAGGCTATATGATATGTTAACAGAACTTGTAACATACCTTCGAAAAAATATCCTTGTGGTGAGCCTTCAGGTGCCGCTTAAGGTTGGTCGTATTTTTTCCGCTCTCACACTGCATGCGAACCACGCCCAAGTCCAACTGAACCGGCTCAGAGCACTCACACTAGCCAAACGAGCCGAGCTTTGGTTTGACACGTTTGACCTTGAAAAAGTGACAATCTTTTGATAAAACACTTTCCCATCAACATTTTAAACATCTAACACTTGGAATTACATAAGAACATCCTAAACTAAAAGGAGAAATAAAGAGAATTTGAAATTTCATGTGTTTTAGGCCTTTTTTCTGTAAAACTATGTTTGACCTTGAAAAACACACTTTCTCCTAAAACTACCATTTCCATCAAAATTTTACATGTCTAACACTGTGAAACACTTAAGAACATAATTTCTAGCAGTATCCTTAAAGAAAATTTGAAGTTTCATTTGTTTCTGTAAAATTATGTTTGACCTTGAACTGAGTGCTTTAAAGTGATTTTCAGCGTGTGTAAGGCCCAAACATGAAAAAGTTGATTCCGGATAGCGAATTCTAATCTTTTTACAACTTTTTCTTTCTTACAACTTAGAAACTTCATTTTCCAACACAGAAAGTTGAAGAATTTAGCATGTCTCACTTGTTTTCAGCTTGTTTTGTGCAAAAACACGTTTGACCTTGAAAAGTGACAATCTTTTGATAAAACACTCTCCCATCAACATTTTAAACATCTAACACTTGGAAATACATAAGATCATCATAAACTAAAAGGAGAAATAAAGAGAATTGGAAATTTCATGTGTTTTAGGCCTTTTTTCTGTAAAACTATGTTTGACCTTGAAAAACACACTTTCTCCTAAAACTACACTTTTCCATAAAATTTTTACATGTTTAACAATGTGAAACACTTAAGAACATAATTTCTAGCAGTATCCTTAAAGAAAATTTTAAGTTTCAAAGGTTTTTAGCTTTGTTTCTATAAAACTATGTGACCTTGAACGGAGTGCTTTAAAGTGATTTTCAGCGCGTGTAAGGCCCAAACATGAAAAAGTTGATTCCGGGCTGCGCATTCTAATCTTTTTACAACAATTTATTTCTTACAACATAGAAACTTCATTTCCAACACAGAAAGTTGAAGAAATCAGCATGTGTCATGTGTTTTCAGCTTGTTTTCTGCAAAAACACGTTTGACCTTGAAAAAGTGACTTTCTTTTGATAAATCACTTTCCCTTCAACATTTTCAACATCTAACACTTGGAATTACATAAGAACATCCTAAACTAAAAGGAGAAATAAAGAGAATTTGAAATTTCATGTGCTTTAGGCCTCTTTTGTGTAAAACTATGTTTGACCTTGAAAAACACACTTTCTCCTAAAACTACACTTTTCAATCAAAATTTTGCATGTTCAACACTGTGAAACACTTAAGAACATCATTTCTAGCAGTATCCTTAAAGAAAATTCGAAGTTTCATTTGTTTTTAGCTTTGTTTATGTTTGACCTTGAACGGAGTGCTTTAAAGTGATTTTCAGCGCGTGTAAGGCCAAAACATGAAAAAGTGGATTCCGGACAGTGAATTCTAATCTTTTTACAACGTTCTCTTTCTTACAACTTAGAAACTTCATTTCCAATACAGAAAGTTGAAGATTTCAGCATGTCTCACTTGTTTTCAGCTTGTTTTGTGCAAAAACACGTTTGACTTTGAAAAAGTGAAAATCTTTTGATAAATCACTTTCCCTTTAACATTTTAAACTTCTAACACTTTGAAATACATAAGAACATTCCAAACTAAAAGGAGAAATAAAGAGAATTTGAAATTTCATGTGTTTTAGGCCTCTTTTGTGTAAAACTATGTTTGACCTTGAAAAACACACTTTCTCCTAAAACTACACTTTTCCATCAAAATTTTGCATGTCCAACACTGTGAAACACTTAAGAACATCATTTCTAGCAGTATCCTTAAAGAAAATTCGAAGTTTCATTTGTTTTTAGCTTTGTTTATGTTTGACCTTGAAAAACACACTTTCTCCTAAAACTACACTTTTCCATCAAAATTTTGCATGTCCAACACTGTGAAACACTTAAGAACATCATTTCTAGCAGTATCCTTAAAGAAAATTCGAAGTTTCATTTGTTTTTAGCTTTGTTTATTTTTGACCTTGAACGGAGTGCTTTAAAGTGATTTTCAGCGCGTGTAAGGCCAAAACATGAAAAAGTGGATTCCGGACAGTGAATTCTAATCTTTTTACAACGTTCTCTTTCTTACAACTTAGAAACTTCATTTCCAATACAGAAAGTTGACGATTTCAGCATGTCTCACTTGTCTTCAGCTTGTTTTGTGCAAAAACACGTTTGACCTTGAAAAAGTGACAATCTTTTGATAAATCACTTTCCCTTCAACATTTTCAACATCTAACACTTTGAAATACATAAGAACATCCCAAACTAAAAGGAGAAATTAAGAGAATTTGAAATTCCATGTGTTTTAGGCCTCTTTTGTTTAAAACTATGTTTGACCTTGAAAAACACACTTTCTCCTAAAACTATACTTTTCCATTAAAATTTTGCATGTCCAATACTGTGAAACACTTAAGAACATCATTTCTAGCAGTATCCTTAAAGAAAATTTGAAGTTTCATTTGTTTTTAGCTTTGTTTATGTTTGACCTTGAACGGAGTGCTTTAAAGTAATTTTCAGCGCGTGTAAGGCCAAAACATGAAAAAGTTGATTCCGGAAAGCGAATTCTAATCTTTTTAAAACCATTTCTTTCTTACAACTTAGAAACTTCATTTCCAATACAGAAAGTTGAAGATTTCAGCATGTCACACTTGTTTTCATCTTGTTTTGTGCAAAAACACGTTTGACCTTGAAAAAGTGACAATCTTTTGATAAATCACTTTCCCTTCAACATTTTCAACATCTAACACTTTGAAATACACAAGAACATCCCAAACTAAAAGGAGAAATAAAGAGAATTTGAAATTTCATGTGTTTTAGGCCTCTTTTGTGTAAAACTATGTTTGACCTTGAAAAACACACTTTCTCCTAAAACTAAACTTTTCCATCAAAATTTTACATGTCCAACACTGTGAAACACTTAAGAACATCATTTCTAGCAGTATCCTTAAAGAAAATTCGAAGTTTCATTTGTTTTTAGCTTTGTTTATGTTTGACCTTGAACGGAGTGCTTTAAAGTGATTTTCAGCGCGTGTAAGGCCAAAACATGAAAAAGTTGATTCCGGACAGCGAATTCTAATCTTTTTACAACGTTCTCTTTCTTACATTTTAGAAACTTCATTTCCAATACATAAAGTTGAAGATTTCAGCATGTCTCACTTGTTTTCAGCTTGTTTTGTGCAAAAACCCGTTTGACCTTGAAAAAGTGACAATCTTTTGATAAATCACTTTCCCTTCAACATTTTCAACATCTAACACTTTGAAATACATAAGAACATCCCAAACTAAAAGGAGAAATAAAGAGAATTTGAAATTTCATGTGTTTTATACCTCTTTTGTGTAAAACTATGTTTGACCTTCAAAAACACATTTTCTCCTAAAACTACACTTTTCAATCAAAATTTTGCATTCATGTCCAACACTGTGAAACACTTAAGAACATAATTTCTAGCAGTATCCTTAAAGAAAATTCGAAGTTTCATTTGTTTTTAGCTTTGTTTATGTTTGACCTTGAACGGATGGCTTTAAAGTGATTTTCAGCGCGTGTAAGGCGAAAACATGAAAAAGTTGATTCCGGACAGCGAATTCTAATATTTTTAAGACCATTTCTTTCTTACAACTTAGAAACTTCATTTCCAATACAGAAAGTTGAAGATTTCAGCATCTCACACTTGTTTTCATCTTGTTTTGTGCAAAAACACGTTTGACCTTGAAAAAGTGACAATCTTTTGATAAATCACTTTCCCTTCAACATTTTCAACATCTAACACTTTGAAATACATAAGAACATAGTAAACTACAAAGAGAAATAAAAAGAATTTTAAATTTCATTTGTTTTCGGCCTGTTTTTAGCAAAACTATGTTTGACCTTGAAAAACACACTTTTAGCTAAAACTACACTTTTCCATCAACATTTTGCATGTCCAACAATGTGAAACACTTAAGAACATCATTTCTAGCAGTATCCTTAAAGAAAATTCGAAGTTTCATTTGTTTTTAGCCTTGTTTATGTTTGACCTTGAACGGAGTGCTTTAAAGTGATTTTCAGCGCGTGTAAGGCCAAAACATGAAAAAGTTGATTCCGGACAGCGAATTCTAATCTTTTTTCAACATTCTCTTTCTTACAACTTAGAAACTTCATTTCCAATACAGAAAGTTGAAGATTTCAGCATGTCTCACTTGTTTTCAGCTTGTTTTGTGCAAAAACACGTTTGACCTTGAAAAAGTGACAATCTTTTGATAAATCACTTTCCCTTTAACATTTTAAACTTCTAACACTTTGAAATACATAAGAACATCCCAAACTAAAAGGAGAAATAAATAGAATTTAAAATTTCATGTGTTTTAGGCCTCTTTTGTGTAAAACTATGTTTGACCTTGAAAAACACACTTTCTCCTAAAACTACACTTTTCCATCAAAATTTTGCATGTCCAACACTGTGAAACACTTAAGAACCTAATTTCTAGCAGTATCCTTAAAGAAAATTCGAAGTTTCATTTGTTTTTAGCTTTGTTTATGTTTGACCTTGAAAAACACACTTTCTCTTAAAACTACACTTTTCCATCAAAATTTTGCATGTCCAACACTGTGAAACACTTAAGAACATCATTTCTAGCAGTATCCTTAAAGAAAATTCTAAGTTTCATTTGTTTTTAGCTTTGTTTATGTTTGACCTTGAACGGAGTGCTTTAAAGTGATTTTCAGCGCGTGTAAGGCCAAAACATGAAAAAGTGGATTCCGGACAGTGAATTCTAATCTTTTTACAACGTTCTCTTTCTTACAACTTAGAAACTTCATTTCCAATACAGAAAGTTGAAGATTTCAGCATGTCTCACTTGTTTTCAGCTTGTTTTGTGCAAAAACACGTTTGACTTTGAAAAAGTGAAAATCTTTTGATAAATCACTTTCCCTTTAACATTTTAAACTTCTAACACTTTGAAATACATAAGAACATTCCAAACTAAAAGGAGAAATAAAGAGAATTTGAAATTTCATGTGTTTTAGGCCTCTTTTGTGTAAAACTATGTTTGACCTTGAAAAACACACTTTCTCCTAAAACTACACTTTTCCATCAAAATTTTGCATGTCCAACACTGTGAAACACTTAAGAACATCATTTCTAGCAGTATCCTTAAAGAAAATTCGAAGTTTCATTTGTTTTTAGCTTTGTTTATGTTTGACCTTGAAAAACACACTTTCTCCTAAAACTACACTTTTCCATCAAAATTTTGCATGTCCAACACTGTGAAACACTTAAGAACATCATTTCTAGCAGTATCCTTAAAGAAAATTCGAAGTTTCATTTGTTTTTAGCTTTGTTTATTTTTGACCTTGAACGGAGTGCTTTAAAGTGATTTTCAGCGCGTGTAAGGCCAAAACATGAAAAAGTTGATTCCGGACAGTGAATTCTAATCTTTTTACAACGTTCTCTTTCTTACAACTTAGAAACTTCATTTCCAATACAGAAAGTTGACGATTTCAGCATGTCTCACTTGTCTTCAGCTTGTTTTGTGCAAAAACACGTTTGACCTTGAAAAAGTGACAATCTTTTGATAAATCACTTTCCCTTCAACATTTTCAACATCTAACACTTTGAAATACATAAGAACATCCCAAACTAAAAGGAGAAATTAAGAGAATTTGAAATTCCATGTGTTTTAGGCCTCTTTTGTTTAAAACTATGTTTGACCTTGAAAAACACACTTTCTCCTAAAACTATACTTTTCCATTAAAATTTTGCATGTCCAATACTGTGAAACACTTAAGAACATCATTTCTAGCAGTATCCTTAAAGAAAATTTGAAGTTTCATTTGTTTTTAGCTTTGTTTATGTTTGACCTTGAACGGAGTGCTTTAAAGTAATTTTCAGCGCGTGTAAGGCCAAAACATGAAAAAGTTGATTCCGGAAAGCGAATTCTAATCTTTTTAAAACCATTTCTTTCTTACAACTTAGAAACTTCATTTCCAATACAGAAAGTTGAAGATTTCAGCATGTCACACTTGTTTTCATCTTGTTTTGTGCAAAAACACGTTTGACCTTGAAAAAGTGACAATCTTTTGATAAATCACTTTCCCTTCAACATTTTCAACATCTAACACTTTGAAATACACAAGAACATCCCAAACTAAAAGGAGAAATAAAGAGAATTTGAAATTTCATGTGTTTTAGGCCTCTTTTGTGTAAAACTATGTTTGACCTTGAAAAACACACTTTCTCCTAAAACTAAACTTTTCCATCAAAATTTTACATGTCCAACACTGTGAAACACTTAAGAACATCATTTCTAGCAGTATCCTTAAAGAAAATTCGAAGTTTCATTTGTTTTTAGCTTTGTTTATGTTTGACCTTGAACGGAGTGCTTTAAAGTGATTTTCAGCGCGTGTAAGGCCAAAACATGAAAAAGTTGATTCCGGACAGCGAATTCTAATCTTTTTACAACGTTCTCTTTCTTACATTTTAGAAACTTCATTTCCAATACATAAAGTTGAAGATTTCAGCATGTCTCACTTGTTTTCAGCTTGTTTTGTGCAAAAACCCGTTTGACCTTGAAAAAGTGACAATCTTTTGATAAATCACTTTCCCTTCAACATTTTCAACATCTAACACTTTGAAATACATAAGAACATCCCAAACTAAAAGGAGAAATAAAGAGAATTTGAAATTTCATGTGTTTTATACCTCTTTTGTGTAAAACTATGTTTGACCTTCAAAAACACATTTTCTCCTAAAACTACACTTTTCAATCAAAATTTTGCATTCATGTCCAACACTGTGAAACACTTAAGAACATAATTTCTAGCAGTATCCTTAAAGAAAATTCGAAGTTTCATTTGTTTTTAGCTTTGTTTATGTTTGACCTTGAACGGATGGCTTTAAAGTGATTTTCAGCGCGTGTAAGGCCAAAACATGAAAAAGTTGATTCCGGACAGCGAATTCTAATATTTTTAAGACCATTTCTTTCTTACAACTTAGAAACTTCATTTCCAATACAGAAAGTTGAAGATTTCAGCATCTCACACTTGTTTTCATCTTGTTTTGTGCAAAAACACGTTTGACCTTGAAAAAGTGACAATCTTTTGATAAATCACTTTCCCTTCAACATTTTCAACATCTAACACTTTGAAATACATAAGAACATAGTAAACTACAAGGAGAAATAAAAAGAATTTGAAATTTCATTTGTTTTCGGCCTGTTTTTAGCAAAACTATGTTTGACCTTGAAAAACACACTTTTAGCTAAAACTACACTTTTCCATCAAAATTTTGCATGTCCAACACTGTGAAACACTTAAGAACATCATTTCTAGCAGTATCCTTAAAGAAAATTCGAAGTTTCATTTGTTTTTAGCTTTGTTTATGTTTGACCTTGAACGGAGTGCTTTAAAGTGATTTTCAGCGCGTGTAAGGCCAAAACATGAAAAAGTTGATTCCGGACAGCGAATTCTAATCTTTTTACAACATTCTCTTTCTTACAACTTAGAAACTTCATTCCAATACAGAAAGTTGAAGATTTCAGCATGTCTCACTTGTTTTCAGCTTGTTTTGTGCAAAAACACGTTTGACCTTGAAAAAGTGACAATCTTTTGATAAATCACTTTCCCTTCAACATTTTCAACATCTAACACTTTGAAATACATAAGAACATCACAAACTAAAAGGAGAAATAAAAGAATTTGAAATTTCATGTGTTTTCGGCCTTTGTTTTTAGCAAAACTATGTTTGACCTTGAAAAACACACTTTCTCCTAAACTACACTTTTCCATCAAAATTTTGCATGTCCAACACTGTGAAACACTTAAGAACATCATTTCTAGCAGTATCCTTAAAGAAAATTCGAAGTTTCATTTGTTTTTAGCTTTGTTTATGTTTGACCTTGAACGGAGTGCTTTAAAGTGATTTTCAGCGCGTGTAAGGCCAAAACATGAAAAAGTTGATTCCGGACAGCGAATTCTAATCTTTTTACAACGTTCTCTTTCTTACAACTTAGAAACTTCATTTCCAATACAGAAAGTTGAAGATTTCAGCATGTCTCACTTGTTTTCAGCTTGTTTTGTGCAAAAACACGTTTGACCTTGAAAAAGTGACAATCTTTTGATAAATCACTTTCCCTTCAACATTTTCAACATCTAACACTTTGAAATACATAAGAACATAGTAAACTACAAGGAGAAATAAAAGAATTTGAAATTTCATTTGTTTTCGGCCTGTTTTTAGCAAAACTATGTTTGACCTTGAAAAACACACTTTTAGCTGAAACTACACTTTTCCATCAAAATTTTGCATGTCCAACACTGTGAAACACTTAAGAATATCATTTCTAGCAGTATCCTTAAAGAAAATTCGAAGTTTCATTTGTTTTTAGCTTTGTTTATGTTTGACCTTGAACGGAGTGCTTTAAAGTGATTTTCAGCGCGTGTAAGGCCAAAACATGAAAAAGTTGATTCCGGACAGCGAATTCTAATCTTTTTACAACGTTCTCTTTCTTACAACTTAGAAACTTCATTTCCAATACAGAAAGTTGAAGATTTCAGCATGTCTCACTTGTTTTCAGCTTGTTTTGTGCAAAAACACGTTTGACCTTGAAAAAGTGACAATCTTTTGATAAATCACTTTCCCTTCAACATTTTCAACATCTAACACTTTGAAATACATAAGAACATAGTAAACTACAAGGAGAAATAAAAAGAATTTGAAATTTCATTTGTTTTCGGCCTGTTTTTAGCAAAACTATGTTTGACCTTGAAAAACACACTTTTAGCTGAAACTACACTTTTCCATCAAAATTTTGCATGTCCAACACTGTGAAACACTTAAGAACATCATTTCTAGCAGTATCCTTAAAGAAAATTCGAAGTTTCATTTGTTTTTAGCTTTGTTTATGTTTGACCTTGAACGGAGTGCTTTAAAGTGATTTTCAGCGCGTGTAAGGCCAAAACATGAAAAAGTTGATTCCGGACAGCGAATTCTAATCTTTTTACAACGTTCTCTTTCTTACAACTTAGAAACTTCATTTCCAATACAGAAAGTTGAAGATTTCAGCATGTCTCACTTGTTTTCAGCTTGTTTTGTGCAAAAACACGTTTGACCTTGAAAAAGTGACAATCTTTTGATAAATCACTTTCCCTTCAACATTTTCAACATCTAACACTTTGAAATACATAAGAACATAGTAAACTACAAGGAGAAATAAAAGAATGT
Organism: Denticeps clupeoides; assembly: GCF_900700375.1. Classification (NCBI taxonomy): domain Eukaryota; kingdom Metazoa; phylum Chordata; class Actinopteri; order Clupeiformes; family Denticipitidae; genus Denticeps; species Denticeps clupeoides. Next base: position 1,204,698 of record NC_041722.1, on the reverse strand, counting down.
GAAATTTCATTTGTTTTCGGCCTGTTTTTAGCAAAACTATGTTTGACCTTGAAAAACACACTTTTAGCTGAAACTACACTTTTCCATCAAAATTTTGCATGTCCAACACTGTGAAACACTTAAGAACATCATTTCTAGCAGTATCCTTAAAGAAAATTCGAAGTTTCATTTGTTTTTAGCTTTGTTTATGTTTGACCTTGAACGGAGTGCTTTAAAGTGATTTTCAGCGCGTGTAAGGCCAAAACATGAAAAAGTTGATTCCGGACAGCGAATTCTAATCTTTTTACAACGTTCTCTTTCTTACAACTTAGAAACTTCATTTCCAATACAGAAAGTTGAAGATTTCAGCATGTCTCACTTGTTTTCAGCTTGTTTTGTGCAAAAACACGTTTGACCTTGAAAAAGTGACAATCTTTTGATAAATCACTTTCCCTTCAACATTTTCAACATCTAACACTTTGAAATACATAAGAACATAGTAAACTACAAGGAGAAATAAAAGAATGTGAAATTTCATTTGTTTTCGGCCGGTTTTTAGCAAAACTATGTTTGACCTTGAAAAACACACTTTTAGCTGAAACTACACTTTTCCATCAAAATTTTGCATGTCCAACACTGTGAAACACTTAAGAACATCATTTCTAGCAGTATCCTTAAAGAAAATTCGAAGTTTCATTTGTTTTTAGCTTTGTTTATGTTTGACCTTGAACGGAGTGCTTTAAAGTGATTTTCAGCGCGTGTAAGGCCAAAACATGAAAAAGTTGATTCCGGACAGCGAATTCTAATCTTTTTACAACGTTCTCTTTCTTACAACTTAGAAACTTCATTTCCAATACAGAAAGTTGAAGATTTCAGCATGTCTCACTTGTTTTCAGCTTGTTTTGTGCAAAAACACGTTTGACCTTGAAAAAGTGACAATCTTTTGATAAATCACTTTCCCTTCAACATTTTCAACATCTAACACTTTGAAATACATAAGAACATAGTAAACTACAAGGAGAAATAAAAAGAATTTGAAATTTCATTTGTTTTCGGCCTGTTTTTAGCAAAACTATGTTTGACCTTGAAAAACACACTTTTAGCTGAAACTACACTTTTCCATCAAAATTTTGCATGTCCAACACTGTGAAACACTTAAGAACATCATTTCTAGCAGTATCCTTAAAGAAAATTCGAAGTTTCATTTGTTTTTAGCTTTGTTTATGTTTGACCTTGAACGGAGTGCTTTAAAGTGATTTTCAGCGCGTGTAAGGCCAAAACATGAAAAAGTTGATTCCGGACAGCGAATTCTAATCTTTTTACAACGTTCTCTTTCTTACAACTTAGAAACTTCATTTCCAATACAGAAAGTTGAAGATTTCAGCATGTCTCACTTGTTTTCAGCTTGTTTTGTGCAAAAACACGTTTGACCTTGAAAAAGTGACAATCTTTTGATAAATCACTTTCCCTTCAACATTTTCAACATCTAACACTTTGAAATACATAAGAACATAGTAAACTACAAGGAGAAATAAAAGAATGTGAAATTTCATTTGTTTTCGGCCGGTTTTTAGCAAAACTATGTTTGACCTTGAAAAACACACTTTTAGCTGAAACTACACTTTTCCATCAAAATTTTGCATGTCCAACACTGTGAAACACTTAAGAACATCATTTCTAGCAGTATCCTTAAAGAAAATTCGAAGTTTCATTTGTTTTTAGCTTTGTTTATGTTTGACCTTGAACGGAGTGCTTTAAAGTGATTTTCAGCGCGTGTAAGGCCAAAACATGAAAAAGTTGATTCCGGACAGCGAATTCTAATCTTTTTACAACGATTCCTTTCTTACAACTTAGAAACTTCATTTCCAATACAGAAAGTTGAAGATTTCAGCATGTCTCACTTGTTTTCAGCTTGTTTTGTGCAAAAACACGTTTGACCTTGAAAAAGTGACAATCTTTTGATAAATCACTTTCCCTTCAACATTTTCAACATCTAACACTTTGAAATACATAAGAACATAGTAAACTACAAGGAGAAATAAAAAGAATTTGAAATTTCATTTGTTTTCGGCCTGTTTTTAGCAAAACTATGTTTGACCTTGAAAAACACACTTTTAGCTGAAACTACACTTTTCCATCAAAATTTTGCATGTCCAACACTGTGAAACACTTAAGAACATCATTTCTAGCAGTATCCTTAAAGAAAATTCGAAGTTTCATTTGTTTTTAGCTTTGTTTATGTTTGACCTTGAACGGAGTGCTTTAAAGTGATTTTCAGCGCGTGTAAGGCCAAAACATGAAAAAGTTGATTCCGGACAGCGAATTCTAATCTTTTTACAACGTTCTCTTTCTTACAACTTAGAAACTTCATTTCCAATACAGAAAGTTGAAGATTTCAGCATGTCTCACTTGTTTTCAGCTTGTTTTGTGCAAAAACACGTTTGACCTTGAAAAAGTGACAATCTTTTGATAAATCACTTTCCCTTCAACATTTTCAACATCTAACACTTTGAAATACATAAGAACATAGTAAACTACAAGGAGAAATAAAAAGAATTTGAAATTTCATTTGTTTTCGGCCTGTTTTTAGCAAAACTATGTTTGACCTTGAAAAACACACTTTTAGCTGAAACTACACTTTTCCATCAACATTTTGCATGTCCAACACTGTGAAACACTTAAGAACATCATTTCTAGCAGTATCCTTAAAGAAAATTCGAAGTTTCATTTGTTTTTAGCTTTGTTTATGTTTGACCTTGAACGGAGTGCTTTAAAGTGATTTTCAGCGCGTGTAAGGCCAAAACATGAAAAAGTTGATTCCGGACAGCGAATTCTAATCTTTTTACAACGTTCTCTTTCTTACAACTTAGAAACTTCATTTCCAATACAGAAAGTTGAAGATTTCAGCATGTCTCACTTGTTTTCAGCTTGTTTTGTGCAAAAACACGTTTGACCTTGAAAAAGTGACAATCTTTTGATAAATCACTTTCCCTTCAACATTTTCAACATCTAACACTTTGAAATACATAAGAACATAGTAAACTACAAGGAGAAATAAAAAGAATTTGAAATTTCATTTGTTTTCGGCCTGTTTTTAGCAAAACTATGTTTGACCTTGAAAAACACACTTTTAGCTGAAACTACACTTTTTCCATCAACATTTTGCATGTCCAACACTGTGAAACACTTAAGAACATCATTTCTAGCAGTATCCTTAAAGAAAATTCGAAGTTTCATTTGTTTTTAGCTTTGTTTATGTTTGACCTTGAACGGAGTGCTTTAAAGTGATTTTCAGCGCGTGTAAGGCCAAAACATGAAAAAGTTGATTCCGGACAGCGAATTCTAATCTTTTTACAACGTTCTCTTTCTTACAACTTAGAAACTTCATTTCCAATACAGAAAGTTGAAGATTTCAGCATGTCTCACTTGTTTTCAGCTTGTTTTGTGCAAAAACACGTTTGACCTTGAAAAAGTGACAATCTTTTGATAAATCACTTTCCCTTCAACATTTTCAACATCTAACACTTTGAAATACATAAGAACATAGTAAACTACAAGGAGAAATAAAAAGAATTTGAAATTTCATTTGTTTTCGGCCTGTTTTTAGCAAAACTATGTTTGACCTTGAAAAACACACTTTTAGCTGAAACTACACTTTTCCATCAACATTTTGCATGTCCAACACTGTGAAACACTTAAGAACATCATTTCTAGCAGTATCCTTAAAGAAAATTCGAAGTTTCATTTGTTTTTAGCTTTGTTTATGTTTGACCTTGAACGGAGTGCTTTAAAGTGATTTTCAGCGCGTGTAAGGCCAAAACATGAAAAAGTTGATTCCGGACAGCGAATTCTAATCTTTTTACAACGTTCTCTTTCTTACAACTTAGAAACTTCATTTCCAATACAGAAAGTTGAAGATTTCAGCATGTCTCACTTGTTTTCAGCTTGTTTTGTGCAAAAACACGTTTGACCTTGAAAAAGTGACAATCTTTTGATAAATCACTTTCCCTTCAACATTTTCAACATCTAACACTTTGAAATACATAAGAACATAGTAAACTACAAGGAGAAATAAAAAGAATTTGAAATTTCATTTGTTTTCGGCCTGTTTTTAGCAAAACTATGTTTGACCTTGAAAAACACACTTTTAGCTGAAACTACACTTTTCCATCAAAATTTTGCATGTCCAACACTGTGAAACACTTAAGAACATCATTTCTAGCAGTATCCTTAAAGAAAATTCGAAGTTTCATTTGTTTTTAGCTTTGTTTATGTTTGACCTTGAACGGAGTGCTTTAAAGTGATTTTCAGCGCGTGTAAGGCCAAAACATGAAAAAGTTGATTCCGGACAGCGAATTCTAATCTTTTTACAACGTTCTCTTTCTTACAACTTAGAAACTTCATTTCCAATACAGAAAGTTGAAGATTTCAGCATGTCTCACTTGTTTTCAGCTTGTTTTGTGCAAAAACACGTTTGACCTTGAAAAAGTGACAATCTTTTGATAAATCACTTTCCCTTCAACATTTTCAACATCTAACACTTTGAAATACATAAGAACATAGTAAACTACAAGGAGAAATAAAAAGAATTTGAAATTTCATTTGTTTTCGGCCTGTTTTTAGCAAAACTATGTTTGACCTTGAAAAACACACTTTTAGCTGAAACTACACTTTTCCATCAAATTTTGCATGTCCAACACTGTGAAACACTTAAGAACATCATTTCTAGCAGTATCCTTAAAGAAAATTCGAAGTTTCATTTGTTTTTAGCTTTGTTTATGTTTGACCTTGAACGGAGTGCTTTAAAGTGATTTTCAGCGCGTGTAAGGCCAAAACATGAAAAAGTTGATTCCGGACAGCGAATTCTAATCTTTTTACAACGTTCTCTTTCTTACAACTTAGAAACTTCATTTCCAATACAGAAAGTTGAAGATTTCAGCATGTCTCACTTGTTTTCAGCTTGTTTTGTGCAAAAACACGTTTGACCTTGAAAAAGTGACAATCTTTTGATAAATCACTTTCCCTTCAACATTTTCAACATCTAACACTTTGAAATACATAAGAACATAGTAAACTACAAGGAGAAATAAAAAGAATTTGAAATTTCATTTGTTTTCGGCCTGTTTTTAGCAAAACTATGTTTGACCTTGAAAAACACACTTTTGGCTGAAACTACACTTTTCCATCAAAATTTTGCATGTCCAACACTGTGAAACACTTAAGAACATCATTTCTAGCAGTATCCTTAAAGAAAATTCGAAGTTTCATTTGTTTTTAGCTTTGTTTATGTTTGACCTTGAACGGAGTGCTTTAAAGTGATTTTCAGCGCGTGTAAGGCCAAAACATGAAAAAGTTGATTCCGGACAGCGAATTCTAATCTTTTTACAACGTTCTCTTTCTTACAACTTAGAAACTTCATTTCCAATACAGAAAGTTGAAGATTTCAGCATGTCTCACTTGTTTTCAGCTTGTTTTGTGCAAAAACACGTTTGACCTTGAAAAAGTGACAATCTTTTGATAAATCACTTTCCCTTCAACATTTTCAACATCTAACACTTTGAAATACATAAGAACATAGTAAACTACAAGGAGAAATAAAAAGAATTTGAAATTTCATTTGTTTTCGGCCTGTTTTTAGCAAAACTATGTTTGACCTTGAAAAACACACTTTTAGCTGAAACTACACTTTTCCATCAACATTTTGCATGTCCAACACTGTGAAACACTTAAGAACATCATTTCTAGCAGTATCCTTAAAGAAAATTCGAAGTTTCATTTGTTTTTAGCTTTGTTTATGTTTGACCTTGAACGGAGTGCTTTAAAGTGATTTTCAGCGCGTGTAAGGCCAAAACATGAAAAAGTTGATTCCGGACAGCGAATTCTAATCTTTTTACAACGTTCTCTTTCTTACAACTTAGAAACTTCATTTCCAATACAGAAAGTTGAAGATTTCAGCATGTCTCACTTGTTTTCAGCTTGTTTTGTGCAAAAACACGTTTGACCTTGAAAAAGTGACAATCTTTTGATAAATCACTTTCCCTTCAACATTTTCAACATCTAACACTTTGAAATACATAAGAACATAGTAAACTACAAGGAGAAATAAAAAGAATTTGAAATTTCATTTGTTTTCGGCCTGTTTTTAGCAAAACTATGTTTGACCTTGAAAAACACACTTTTAGCTGAAACTACACTTTTCCATCAAAATTTTGCATGTCCAACACTGTGAAACACTTAAGAACATCATTTCTAGCAGTATCCTTAAAGAAAATTCGAAGTTTCATTTGTTTTTAGCTTTGTTTATGTTTGACCTTGAACGGAGTGCTTTAAAGTGATTTTCAGCGCGTGTAAGGCCAAAACATGAAAAAGTTGATTCCGGACAGCGAATTCTAATCTTTTTACAACGTTCTCTTTCTTACAACTTAGAAACTTCATTTCCAATACAGAAAGTTGAAGATTTCAGCATGTCTCACTTGTTTTCAGCTTGTTTTGTGCAAAAACACGTTTGACCTTGAAAAAGTGACAATCTTTTGATAAATCACTTTCCCTTCAACATTTTCAACATCTAACACTTTGAAATACATAAGAACATAGTAAACTACAAGGAGAAATAAAAAGAATGTGAAATTTCATTTGTTTTCGGCCTGTTTTTAGCAAAACTATGTTTGACCTTGAAAAACACACTTTTAGCTGAAACTACACTTTTCCATCAAAATTTTGCATGTCCAACACTGTGAAACACTTAAGAACATCATTTCTAGCAGTATCCTTAAAGAAAATTCGAAGTTTCATTTGTTTTTAGCTTTGTTTATGGTTGATTTTGAACGGAGTGCTTTAAAGTGATTTTCAGCGCGTGTAAGGCCAAAACATGAAAAAGTTGATTCCGGACAGCGAATTCTAATCTTTTTACAACGTTCTCTTTCTTACAACTTAGAAACTTCATTTCCAATACAGAAAGTTGAAGATTTCAGCATGTCTCACTTGTTTTCAGCTTGTTTTGTGCAAAAACACGTTTGACCTTGAAAAAGTGACAATCTTTTGATAAATCACTTTCCCTTCAACATTTTCAACATCTAACACTTTGAAATACATAAGAACATAGTAAACTACAAGGAGAAATAAAAAGAATGTGAAATTTCATTTGTTTTCGGCCTGTTTTTAGCAAAACTATGTTTGACCTTGAAAAACACACTTTTAGCTGAAACTACACTTTTCCATCAAAATTTTGCATGTCCAACACTGTGAAACACTTAAGAACATCATTTCTAGCAGTATCCTTAAAGAAAATTCGAAGTTTCATTTGTTTTTAGCTTTGTTTATGGTTGACCTTGAACGGAGTGCTTTAAAGTGATTTTCAGCGCGTGTAAGGCCAAAACATGAAAAAGTTGATTCCGGACAGCGAATTCTAATCTTTTTACAACGATTTCTTTCTTACAACTTAGAAACTTCATTTCCAATACAGAAAGTTGAAGATTTCAGCATGTCTCACTTGTTTTCAGCTTGTTTTGTGCAAAAACACGTTTGACCTTGAAAAAGTGACAATCTTTGATAAATCACTTTCCCTTCAACATTTTCAACATCTAACACTTTGAAATACATAAGAACATAGTAAACTACAAGGAGAAATAAAAAGAATGTGAAATTTCATTTGTTTTCGGCCTGTTTTTAGCAAAACTATGTTTGACCTTGAAAAACACACTTTTGGCTGAAACTACACTTTTCCATCAAAATTTTGCATGTCCAACACTGTGAAACACTTAAGAACATCATTTCTAGCAGTATCCTTAAAGAAAATTCGAAGTTTCATTTGTTTTTAGCTTTGTTTATGGTTGACCTTGAACGGAGTGCTTTAAAGTGATTTTCAGCGCGTGTAAGGCCAAAACATGAAAAAGTTGATTCCGGACAGCGAATTCTAATCTTTTTACAACGTTCTCTTTCTTACAACTTAGAAACTTCATTTCCAATACAGAAAGTTGAAGATTTCAGCATGTCTCACTTGTTTTCAGCTTGTTTTGTGCAAAAACACGTTTGACCTTGAAAAAGTGACAATCTTTTGATAAATCACTTTCCCTTCAACATTTTCAACATCTAACACTTTGAAATACATAAGAACATAGTAAACTACAAGGAGAAATAAAAAGAATTTGAAATTTCATTTGTTTTCGGCCTGTTTTTAGCAAAACTATGTTTGACCTTGAAAAACACACTTTTAGCTGAAACTACACTTTTCCATCAAAATTTTGCATGTCCAACACTGTGAAACACTTAAGAACATCATTTCTAGCAGTATCCTTAAAGAAAATTCGAAGTTTCATTTGTTTTTAGCTTTGTTTATGTTTGACCTTGAACGGAGTGCTTTAAAGTGATTTTCAGCGCGTGTAAGGCCAAAACATGAAAAAGTTGATTCCGGACAGCGAATTCTAATCTTTTTACAACGTTCTCTTTCTTACAACTTAGAAACTTCATTTCCAATACAGAAAGTTGAAGATTTCAGCATGTCTCACTTGTTTTCAGCTTGTTTTGTGCAAAAACACGTTTGACCTTGAAAAAGTGACAATCTTTGATAAATCACTTTCCCTTCAACATTTTCAACATCTAACACTTTGAAATACATAAGAACATAGTAAACTACAAGGAGAAATAAAAAGAATGTGAAATTTCATTTGTTTTCGGCCTGTTTTTAGCAAAACTATGTTTGACCTTGAAAAACACACTTTTAGGCTGAAACTACACTTTTCCATCAAAATTTTGCATGTCCAACACTGTGAAACACTTAAGAACATCATTTCTAGCAGTATCCTTAAAGAAAATTCGAAGTTTCATTTGTTTTTAGCTTTGTTTATGTTTGACCTTGAACGGAGTGCTTTAAAGTGATTTTCAGCGCGTGTAAGGCCAAAACATGAAAAAGTTGATTCCGGACAGCGAATTCTAATCTTTTTACAACGTTCTCTTTCTTACAACTTAGAAACTTCATTTCCAATACAGAAAGTTGAAGATTTCAGCATGTCTCACTTGTTTTCAGCTTGTTTTGTGCAAAAACACGTTTGACCTTGAAAAAGTGACAATCTTTGGATAAAACACTTTCCCTTCAACATTTTCAACATCTAACACTTTGAAATACATAAGAACATAGTAAACTACAAGGAGAAATAAAAAGAATGTGAAATTTCATTTGTTTTCGGCCTGTTTTTAGCAAAACTATGTTTGACCTTGAAAAACACACTTTTAGCTGAAACTACACTTTTCCATCAAAATTTTGCATGTCCAACACTGTGAAACACTTAAGAACATCATTTCTAGCAGTATCCTTAAAGAAAATTCGAAGTTTCATTTGTTTTTAGCTTTGTTTATGGTTGACCTTGAACGGAGTGCTTTAAAGTGATTTTCAGCGCGTGTAAGGCCAAAACATGAAAAAGTTGATTCCGGACAGCGAATTCTAATCTTTTTACAACGATTCTCTTTCTTACAACTTAGAAACTTCATTTCCAATACAGAAAGTTGAAGATTTCAGCATGTCTCACTTGTTTTCAGCTTGTTTTGTGCAAAAACACGTTTGACCTTGAAAAAGTGACAATCTTTGGATAAAACACTTTCCCTTCAACATTTTCAACATCTAACACTTTGAAATACATAAGAACATAGTAAACTACAAGGAGAAATAAAAAGAATGTGAAATTTCATTTGTTTTCGGCCTGTTTTTAGCAAAACTATGTTTGACCTTGAAAAACACACTTTTGGCTGAAACTACACTTTTCCATCAAAATTTTGCATGTCCAACACTGTGAAACACTTAAGAACATCATTTCTAGCAGTATCCTTAAAGAAAATGTGAAGTTTCATTTGTTTTTAGCTTTGTTTATGTTTGACCTTGAACGGAGTGCTTTAAAGTGATTTTCAGCGCGTGTAAGGCCAAAACATGAAAAAGTTGATTCCGGACAGCGAATTCTAATCTTTTTACAACGATTCTCTTTCTTACAACTTAGAAACTTCATTTCCAATACAGAAAGTTGAAGATTTCAGCATGTCTCACTTGTTTTCAGCTTGTTTTGTGCAAAAACACGTTTGACCTTGAAAAAGTGACAATCTTTGGATAAATCACTTTCCCTTCAACATTTTCAACATCTAACACTTTGAAATACATAAGAACATAGTAAACTACAAGGAGAAATAAAAAGAATGTGAAATTTCATTTGTTTTCGGCCTGTTTTTAGCAAAACTATGTTTGACCTTGAAAAACACACTTTTGGCTGAAACTACACTTTTCCATCAAAATTTTGCATGTCCAACACTGTGAAACACTTAAGAACATCATTTCTAGCAGTATCCTTAAAGAAAATTCGAAGTTTCATTTGTTTTTAGCTTTGTTTATGTTTGACCTTGAACGGAGTGCTTTAAAGTGATTTTCAGCGCGTGTAAGGCCAAAACATGAAAAAGTTGATTCCGGACAGCGAATTCTAATCTTTTTACAACGATTCTCTTTCTTACAACTTAGAAACTTCATTTCCAATACAGAAAGTTGAAGATTTCAGCATGTCTCACTTGTTTTCAGCTTGTTTTGTGCAAAAACACGTTTGACCTTGAAAAAGTGACAATCTTTTGATAAATCACTTTCCCTTCAACATTTTCAACATCTAACACTTTGAAATACATAAGAACATAGTAAACTACAAGGAGAAATAAAAAGAATTTGAAATTTCATTTGTTTTCGGCCTGTTTTTAGCAAAACTATGTTTGACCTTGAAAAACACACTTTTAGGCTGAAACTACACTTTTCCATCAAAATTTTGCATGTCCAACACTGTGAAACACTTAAGAACATCATTTCTAGCAGTATCCTTAAAGAAAATGTCGAAGTTTCATTTGTTTTTAGCTTTGTTTATGTTTGACCTTGAACGGAGTGCTTTAAAGTGATTTTCAGCGCGTGTAAGGCCAAAACATGAAAAAGTTGATTCCGGACAGCGAATTCTAATCTTTTTACAACGTTCTCTTCTTACAACTTAGAAACTTCATTTCCAATACAGAAAGTTGAAGATTTCAGCATGTCTCACTTGTTTTCAGCTTGTTTTGTGCAAAAACACGTTTGACCTTGAAAAAGTGACAATCTTTGGATAAATCACTTTCCCTTCAACATTTTCAACATCTAACACTTTGAAATACATAAGAACATAGTAAACTACAAGGAGAAATAAAAAGAATGTGAAATTTCATTTGTTTTCGGCCTGTTTTTAGCAAAACTATGTTTGACCTTGAAAAACACACTTTTGGCTGAAACTACACTTTTCCATCAAAATTTTGCATGTCCAACACTGTGAAACACTTAAGAACATCATTTCTAGCAGTATCCTTAAAGAAAATTCGAAGTTTCATTTGTTTTTAGCTTTGTTTATGGTTGACTTGAACGGAGTGCTTTAAAGTGATTTTCAGCGCGTGTAAGGCCAAAACATGAAAAAGTTGATTCCGGACAGCGAATTCTAATCTTTTTACAACGATTTCTTTCTTACAACTTAGAAACTTCATTTCCAATACAGAAAGTTGAAGATTTCAGCATGTCTCACTTGTTTTCAGCTTGTTTTGTGCAAAAACACGTTTGACCTTGAAAAAGTGACAATCTTTTGATAAACACTTTCCCTTCAACATTTTCAACATCTAACACTTTGAAATACATAAGAACATAGTAAACTACAAGGAGAAATAAAAAGAATGTGAAATTTCATTTGTTTTCGGCCTGTTTTTAGCAAAACTATGTTTGACCTTGAAAAACACACTTTTGGCTGAAACTACACTTTTCCATCAAAATTTTGCATGTCCAACACTGTGAAACACTTAAGAACATCATTTCTAGCAGTATCCTTAAAGAAAATTCGAAGTTTCATTTGTTTTTAGCTTTGTTTATGTTTGACCTTGAACGGAGTGCTTTAAAGTGATTTTCAGCGCGTGTAAGGCCAAAACATGAAAAAGTTGATTCCGGACAGCGAATTCTAATCTTTTTACAACGATTCTCTTTCTTACAACTTAGAAACTTCATTTCCAATACAGAAAGTTGAAGATTTCAGCATGTCTCACTTGTTTTCAGCTTGTTTTGTGCAAAAACACGTTTGACCTTGAAAAAGTGACAATCTTTGGATAAATCACTTTCCCTTCAACATTTTCAACATCTAACACTTTGAAATACATAAGAACATAGTAAACTACAAGGAGAAATAAAAAGAATTTGAAATTTCATTTGTTTTCGGCCTGTTTTTAGCAAAACTATGTTTGACCTTGAAAAACACACTTTTGGCTGAAACTACACTTTTCCATCAAAATTTTGCATGTCCAACACTGTGAAACACTTAAGAACATCATTTCTAGCAGTATCCTTAAAGAAAATTCGAAGTTTCATTTGTTTTTAGCTTTGTTTATGGTTGACTTGAACGGAGTGCTTTAAAGTGATTTTCAGCGCGTGTAAGGCCAAAACATGAAAAAGTTGATTCCGGACAGCGAATTCTAATCTTTTTACAACGTTCTCTTTCTTACAACTTAGAAACTTCATTTCCAATACAGAAAGTTGAAGATTTCAGCATGTCTCACTTGTTTTCAGCTTGTTTTGTGCAAAAACACGTTTGACCTTGAAAAAGTGACAATCTTTGGATAAATCACTTTCCCTTCAACATTTTCAACATCTAACACTTTGAAATACATAAGAACATAGTAAACTACAAGGAGAAATAAAAAGAATGTGAAATTTCATTTGTTTTCGGCCTGTTTTTAGCAAAACTATGTTTGACCTTGAAAAACACACTTTTGGCTGAAACTACACTTTTCCATCAAAATTTTGCATGTCCAACACTGTGAAACACTTAAGAACATCATTTCTAGCAGTATCCTTAAAGAAAATGTTGAAGTTTCATTTGTTTTTAGCTTTGTTTATGGTTGACCTTGAACGGAGTGCTTTAAAGTGATTTTCAGCGCGTGTAAGGCCAAAACATGAAAAAGTTGATTCCGGACAGCGAATTCTAATCTTTTTACAACGATTCTCTTTCTTACAACTTAGAAACTTCATTTCCAATACAGAAAGTTGAAGATTTCAGCATGTCTCACTTGTTTTCAGCTTGTTTTGTGCAAAAACACGTTTGACCTTGAAAAAGTGACAATCTTTGGATAAATCACTTTCCCTTCAACATTTTCAACATCTAACACTTTGAAATACATAAGAACATAGTAAACTACAAGGAGAAATAAAAAGAATGTGAAATTTCATTTGTTTTCGGCCTGTTTTTAGCAAAACTATGTTTGACCTTGAAAAACACACTTTTAGCTGAAACTACACTTTTCCATCAAAATTTTGCATGTCCAACACTGTGAAACACTTAAGAACATCATTTCTAGCAGTATCCTTAAAGAAAATTCGAAGTTTCATTTGTTTTTAGCTTTGTTTATGGTTGACCTTGAACGGAGTGCTTTAAAGTGATTTTCAGCGCGTGTAAGGCCAAAACATGAAAAAGTTGATTCCGGACAGCGAATTCTAATCTTTTTACAACGTTCTCTTTCTTACAACTTAGAAACTTCATTTCCAATACAGAAAGTTGAAGATTTCAGCATGTCTCACTTGTTTTCAGCTTGTTTTGTGCAAAAACACGTTTGACCTTGAAAAAGTGACAATCTTTTGATAAATCACTTTCCCTTCAACATTTTCAACATCTAACACTTTGAAATACATAAGAACATAGTAAACTACAAGGAGAAATAAAAAGAATTTGAAATTTCATTTGTTTTCGGCCTGTTTTTAGCAAAACTATGTTTGACCTTGAAAAACACACTTTTGGCTGAAACTACACTTTTCCATCAAAATTTTGCATGTCCAACACTGTGAAACACTTAAGAACATCATTTCTAGCAGTATCCTTAAAGAAAATTCGAAGTTTCATTTGTTTTTAGCTTTGTTTATGGTTGACCTTGAACGGAGTGCTTTAAAGTGATTTTCAGCGCGTGTAAGGCCAAAACATGAAAAAGTTGATTCCGGACAGCGAATTCTAATCTTTTTACAACGTTCTCTTTCTTACAACTTAGAAACTTCATTTCCAATACAGAAAGTTGAAGATTTCAGCATGTCTCACTTGTTTTCAGCTTGTTTTGTGCAAAAACACGTTTGACCTTGAAAAAGTGACAATCTTTTGATAAATCACTTTCCCTTCAACATTTTCAACATCTAACACTTTGAAATACATAAGAACATAGTAAACTACAAGGAGAAATAAAAAGAATTTGAAATTTCATTTGTTTTCGGCCTGTTTTTAGCAAAACTATGTTTGACCTTGAAAAACACACTTTTAGCTGAAACTACACTTTTCCATCAAAATTTTGCATGTCCAACACTGTGAAACACTTAAGAACATCATTTCTAGCAGTATCCTTAAAGAAAATTCGAAGTTTCATTTGTTTTTAGCTTTGTTTATGTTTGACCTTGAACGGAGTGCTTTAAAGTGATTTTCAGCGCGTGTAAGGCCAAAACATGAAAAAGTTGATTCCGGACAGCGAATTCTAATCTTTTTACAACGTTCTCTTTCTTACAACTTAGAAACTTCATTTCCAATACAGAAAGTTGAAGATTTCAGCATGTCTCACTTGTTTTCAGCTTGTTTTGTGCAAAAACACGTTTGACCTTGAAAAAGTGACAATCTTTTGATAAAATCACTTTCCCTTCAACATTTTCAACATCTAACACTTTGAAATACATAAGAACATAGTAAACTACAAGGAGAAATAAAAAGAATTTGAAATTTCATTTGTTTTCGGCCTGTTTTTAGCAAAACTATGTTTGACCTTGAAAAACACACTTTTAGCTGAAACTACACTTTTCCATCAAAATTTTGCATGTCCAACACTGTGAAACACTTAAGAACATCATTTCTAGCAGTATCCTTAAAGAAAATTCGAAGTTTCATTTGTTTTTAGCTTTGTTTATGTTTGACCTTGAACGGAGTGCTTTAAAGTGATTTTCAGCGCGTGTAAGGCCAAAACATGAAAAAGTTGATTCCGGACAGCGAATTCTAATCTTTTTACAACGTTCTCTTTCTTACAACTTAGAAACTTCATTTCCAATACAGAAAGTTGAAGATTTCAGCATGTCTCACTTGTTTTCAGCTTGTTTTGTGCAAAAACACGTTTGACCTTGAAAAAGTGACAATCTTTTGATAAATCACTTTCCCTTCAACATTTTCAACATCTAACACTTTGAAATACATAAGAACATAGTAAACTACAAGGAGAAATAAAAAGAATTTGACATTTCATTTGTTTTCGGCCTGTTTTTAGCAAAACTATGTTTGACCTTGAAAAACACACTTTTAGCTGAAACTACACTTTTCCATCAAATTTTGCATGTCCAACACTGTGAAACACTTAAGAACATCATTTCTAGCAGTATCCTTAAAGAAAATTCGAAGTTTCATTGTTTTTTAGCTTTGTTTATGTTGGACCTTGAACGGAGTGATTTAAAGTGATTTTCAGCGCGTGGTAAGGCCAAAACATGAAAAAGTGATTCCGGACAGCGAATTCTATCTTTTTACAACTTTCTCTTTCTTACAACTTAGAAACTTCATTTCCAA